>NC_087211.1:81880513-81895513 GCF_015104395.2 Macrobrachium nipponense | reverse complement strand
ATCTCACGATAATCCAGCGAACTGACGTACCCATCTCAGGAAGGGTATTGGGGTATTGTGAAGTCCTGAACAGCTGGTCCTTCCTTGGGTTAGGGTATGATCTATACATAATCACTGTTCCCTTTTGCCCACCTTTGTAGAGAGTAAGGTAGGCTAAATTTGCTGTAGAAGCGCTCGCTCGATTTCAAGGTTGACTAAAGAGGTGCGTATTAGTTTACGTATGCATGTATGTGTATGTATAGATACATACATACATATGTTATACATGCATATACATATTTATTCATATTATTTATTTATATATATATATATATATATATATATATATATATATATATATATATATATATATATATATATATCCACGTGTGTAATTTTTTAGTGAAATTTTCAACTTCGTCATCCGGCTTGGAAATTGAGAGAGAGAGAGAGGAGAGGAGAGAGAGAGAGAGAGAGATGAGAGAGAGAGAGAATAACCAGGTCCTATAATCCAAAGACTATTCGCTTAATTTAAAAGGACAACGAGAGAGAGGGCGAGAGAGATAATAACCCAACTACCTGCTCTTCTCACTCACTCACTCTCTCTTACTCTCTCTCTCTCTCTCTCTCTCTCTCTATGCCTTCCCGGCCTCTCCCATTCAGATATAACATCTGCCCCCCTCTTACGTCTAAAAGACATTTTGCGCACGTGCGTGCGAGCAGCACGTGCCCTCCTTCTCTCTTAACATCTGTCCGGTGAGCACGTGTTCGCCAACAGCTGCTGCGGTGGTGGTGGTGGTGATATCTTCTTAGCGGCAGTTTTAGCTAATATTGCTGTTACTTTTAACAGCTACGCAGATTTGCGATGTAAAGGTATATATATATATATATATATATATATATATATATATATATATATATATATTTCATGGATTTTAATAATTCTTTCAGTTGTGTTTTTAGCGATTTCGTTGAGAAATTATAGAAATATACTTTCGTCACGTCAGTCTATTTTTCCTTTAGATGTGGATATGTATTGAGTAATTATTTGATGATGGTTCGGAGTGACATGTTTTTATCTTGTAATACTATATATATTCTGTCTCCTTTTCTTTCTGAGAGAGAGAGAGAGAGAGAGAGAGAGAGAGAGAGAGAGAGAGAGAGAGTAATATTTATTTCATTTCTTATGTTTCCACATTTTCTTTTCACCCACTGACAGAAATGAAATGGAGAGAGAGAGAGAGAGAGACCTTACCTTACCTTACAGACCTTACAATCTTGTTCGGGTTGCCCCAGGTCCCTCAGTGTGAGGCACCTCTAATGTCTACCAGAGAGTTGCTAGTACATCTTCCGGTATATTTTGCATCTTCCAATCATGGATGGTCTGGGATGCAGTTTAGATATTTGTCGAGCTTATTCTTAAACACATCTACGCTCACTCCTGATATATTCCTCAGATGAGCTGGCAACGCATTGAATAGACGCTGCATTATCGATGCTGGTGCGTAGTGGATTAATGTCCTGTGTGCTTTCCTTATTTTTTCCTGGTATATTTTTTGGGCACTATTAATCTACCTCTGCTTGCTCTTTATGATATTTGTTTTTTAGTTCCATGATATTTTCTGCTATTCCTTCTATCTGTTTTCCATGCCTGAATTATCATGTAGCGTTCTCTTCTCCTTTTCCAGACTATATAATTTTAAGAATTGTAGTCTTTCCCAGTAGTCTAGGTCCTTAACTTCTTCTATTCTAGCTGTAAAGGACCTTTGTACACTCTCTATTTGTGCAATATCCTTTTGATAGTGTGTGTACCATATCATATTGCAATATTCAAGTGGACTACGAACATATGTTTTATAAAGCATAATCATGTGTTCAGCTTTTCTTGTTTTGAAGTGCCGTAACAACATTCCCATTTTTGCTTTACATTTTGCCAACAGAGTTGCTATTTGATCATTGCATAACATGTTCCTATTCATCATCACAACCAAGGTCTTTAACTGCTTCCTTATTTGTGATGGTCTCATTATTAGGTCCCTTATATCATATAGCTTTCTTTCTCTGTCTCCATAATTTATTGATTCAAATTTCATCAGAGTTAAATACCATCCTATTTACCTCTGCCCAATCATATACTTTGTTAAGGTCTCTTTGTAGAGCGTTCCTATCTTCATCACAAGTAATTTCTCTACTTATTCTTGTGTCATCTGCGAAACTACTCACTACCGAATCCTTAACATTATTGTCTATGTCTTCAATCATAATAACAAACAGTATTGCAGCTAACACCGTACCTTGCGGCACACCGGATATTACCTTGGCTTCATCCGATTTCTCGTCGTTTGCAATAAACTATCTGTTTTCTGTTGTGTAAAAATTCTTTTAACCATCTTCCTACTTTATCCACGATATTGTGTTTTCTAATTTTCTTCGCTAATATATTATGGTCTACTTTATCAAAAGCTTTTGCAAAGTCTAAATAAACCACATCTGTTTCATTTCCGCTTTTCATATTTTTGAATATGTTTTCACAGGTGGACTAAACAGTTGGGTTTTGTGTACTTTTTTCCGGGTACGAAACCATGTTGTCCTTTTATTAAACAAATTTATTTTTTATTAAATGTTTCATAATATTTTTTCTTCATTACCCTTTCATACACTTTCATTATATGTGATGTTATGACTCACAGGCCTATAATTACTTGCCTCTAGTCTTGATCCACTTTGAAAGTAGGGGTAATATACGCTAATTTGTGCTCATCATATTATCTTGCCTGTATCTACACTTTGTCTTAATAATATTGCAAGTGGGCTTTGCGATAGAATGAACTACTTTCTTTAACAAAATAGCAGGAATTCCATCAGGCCCTGCAGCAGCTCCATTTTTAATTTCATTAATAGCCTGCACAATATCAGCTTCATTAATATCTCTGTCAGCTAAATATTCACTATTTTCATCCCTTACTTCTATATCATTATTCTCTTCATTATCTATTCTAGGGGTGAATTCTCTCTTATATCGTTCTGCCAGTATGTTGCAAATTTCCTTTCATTCGGTTAATCTCCCCTTCAATTCTCAGGAGGGCCTATTTCTATTCTTCTTTTATTCATCTCTTCGCATATGAGTATAATAGTTTGGGGTTTTTGCTTGATATTTAATGGGTAGGGGTTTTCTTCCAAGTCCCGTTTTTCATTTCTTTTGATTGTATAATCTTTTTTTTCTGCATTTTCTATCTTACTTTTTAGTTTCTATAACTTTCCATGCATTTTTTTCTTTTGCAAGACCTTTTTTCCACTTTCTGATTTTCTGGAACAAGATTCTTCTGTCTCTTGGTATGCATGAATGATGTTTACTTTTCTTCTTCGGTATATATTTTTCCACTATTATCTCCAATATTTTTATATAATATCTCCGTATTTACCTTATGTCATCACTTACGAAAATGTTATCCCAATCTTTGTTTAATTCTTCATTATTTCTGACCATTTTATATTTTTACTGTAGAAGTTGTATTTTCCATATCCTTCCCACTTTTTCATTTCTGCTTATCTCTATTTTCACTTGCTTTGGAATGAACTGTTAATTCTATGACATTATGGTCTGAAATACTCGCATTATAAACTATTATTTCTTTAACATAATTCATCTCGTTCACAAATACTAGGTCTAAAGTATTTTCCTTTCTTGTTGGCAGTGATTTATTTGTTGAATGTTGTATTCTAGTAGCATATCTAATAGCTTTTCAAATTGCCTCTTATCTTCTGCACTACTATTACTCTCTTTTTTATATGTATAAGTACAACCACAATCTCCTATTCGTTCTTTCCATTCTACGAAAGGAAAGTTGAAGTCACCAGATAGGAGAATAGTCCAGTCCTTGTGATTTCTACATATATCATCCAATTTTTCAATTTATTATTAAGTCAAACTCTTTAGTATTAGGAGGTCTATATATTACTATGTTCATCAATTTTTCAGATTCAAATTCTACCGCTATTATGTTCACATTCTGAGTTACTATATTTCTCATATATTTTTTCCTTGTTTTTTGTCTTTCCCATATATGCGGTTCCCCCTTGATTCCTATTTTTTTCTATCTGATCTATAAGTTTGGAACCCTTTTATTTGATCATCATTCCCAGTCTCTTGGGAATACCAGGTTTCACTTATATTCATTATATCTATTTTCTTTTCATTTTGGGTTAGTTCTTCTAAGTACTCTATTTTTTCTTTTTGAGTTACTCGTAACTAAACCCTGCGCATTCATCACTATGATGGTTTGCGTGTTTTCTCCTTCATTTAATACTGATAGTAATAAGGATTTTCCCATGTCTCTTTCCTGTTCTGGTATGTTGTTCTTTTTTTCATTTCCAGAATTCTGACATTAAAAAATCCAACTTTTCCATAATATTTGATCTCCTTCATCATAATTATTCATTTTGTGTCTGAATCTGCAATTTTCTCCGTTTCTGCAATATCCTCTTGCATAATAAATACAGTTATTATCTCTTGAGTAGAATTTCGGAGCTGATGCTTTGAAATTCTTTGCTGACACCTCTGCATATCTCATTGGTGGTTTGCTTTTCTCTTTTACCTGATATTCTTGATTTCTCTGTTTATTTGTTTCTTTCTTATTTTGGATTTTATTACTTGGTTGGTTATTTATTTGATTATGATTCATGGCTACAGGGTGCATATATTTGCATTTTTTGTCGAACTTACATCCTTTTCCTTCTTTTAGGTTTTACATATTTTTGGATGCAGATCTCTGACAATCATCCCCATATCCATCTAAAGTATGCACATTACCATATATTTCATAGTTTTGACATATCTTAGGATGTTTGTAGTAACATCTTTCTCCAAATCTGCAATTCCCTCTTTTCAAAAGGTTGCAGATTTTGTCTTTCTTGTCTATTTTTTTTTTTTTTTCCTCTTTCCCGTCATTGTATAGATCTGGGTAGAGCCTCTTCGGGATTTGCTTTTCTGTTGTCATATCGTAATTTATTTCTTCGTAGGTATGCTGCTTTATTGCCTCATATGTAGTATCAATGAGTATCTCTGCATCCATACTTTATCTTGTTCTTTGTTTTCCTTATTTTTTTCTGTCATTTCATTTTTGTTTACTTCTCTTCCGTTTTCCTCTTCTTCTTTTTCTTCTTCTTCTTCCTGTTCCTCTTCTTCTTCATCCTCAACTATTTGTACATTCAATCTTGATTTAATAACATTGTCTATCCATGATAGACATGTTGAACAAAAAATTCTTGTATCTTTTCTCAAACTTTGTATTACCTCAGAGAGAGAGAGAGAGAGAGAGAGAGAGAAATATTTATTTAATTTCTTATTGTTACCATCTTTTTTCTCCCACTGAGAAGTAGATACATCAAGAGAGAGAGAGAGAGAGAGAGAGAGAGAGAGAGAAAGAGAGCCCTCCCCAGCAGTGCCTTCCTTCATTACGGCCCAAGAAGAAGAGCGAAGGAGAGAAAGAATGAGAATGTTCTAATCAAAGCCAGGCCAAATGAACGGTTGGCGCATAATGATAGACAATGGGACCACAGCTATTGTAGAAGCCCAAACCTCCCTACCCCCCTCTCTCACCCTTCGAGGGGGTAGGGGTGGGGAAAGGAGGAGCCCTTTTGTCCCGTCAGGGGGGTGGAAAGAGCAGTTGGATTGGGGTATATTTCTTTTTTTCTTTCTTTCTTTTTTCGGGGGGCGCGGCAGCCATGCCATAGTTGGGCCCCTTGATGCCCATGGGGACGTGAAGTTCTCTCTCTCTCTCTCTCTCTCTCTCTTTTTAAGTACCATTACAAGTATTTATTGCTCGTAATGGTACTGGAACCTTATGGACACCCTGTATATATCTATCTAATTACTAATTATCAATCTTAGGGAAAAAAGAGATGGGTTCGCCTTCAAGATCTTAAACTGAGAGAGAGAGAGAGAGAGAGAGAGAGAGAGAGAGAGAGAGAGAGAGAGAGGTCTGCCGTCTTGTGACTGACTGCCTACTATACCAAGTACTTCCTGCCATTAGCGATTTCAGGGTGACTTCCTTTCTCCCATACACTGAAGGGGGGGAAACACCACCCCACGTGCCTGTCCCCTCCTCTTTTCTTTCCCTCTTTATTCTCTTCTTTCCTCCCTTTCTTCCATTTTACTCCTTCTCTCTCTCTCTCTCTCTCTCTCTCTCTCTCTCTCTCTCTCTCTCTCTCTCTCTCTCTCTCAGAACACACGCGCGCGGCGTCTGTTTTCCGTCACTTAAAGTGATAGGAATTTATTACTATTTTCAATCTATAATAATTTCCAAGTGGATCTCGCCCGTCCCTGGGGTAAGATTTGGGAATCTGGAATTCCGGAGGATTCCAGACAACTACAGGCTCTGCTGTGATGGGAGCTGGTCCTTCTCCCTGGAGACGAAAGACCTCCAAGAGTTCTTAGGGGAAAACTGTTGCTCCACACAGGAGCTGAAGACGGCTTCACAGGATCCTTTATGGAGTCTTTCACGGGATTGGCTGTAGTGTCTTCGGGGAGTGTCTATGACAATGCCTCCAAGAATTACCAGTTTCTGAAGGAGCTTTTATCTATTAACGCATGAAGTTGCATATATTTAATTAGAAAAGGAGACGAAGAATTGCTGCAAATGTTTACTACCATTTGCTGAACGACACTTGACATTCCAAGCAATCCCCGAGAATTCCCGAAGACAGACGCAGCTCCAGTGAGGACGAAAACGTCTCTAGGATCCAGACGGGTCGCTGGCGGCAGATTACAAAACCTGGGACAACTCAAAGAGACAGTTCAACTAACTTCCGAGTTCTGCAAGGAACATATCGGAAAAGCTCTTGAAAAGAACCTGGAAAGACGAAAAAGGGGTCTACACCAAAATGTCGAGGCAGAGATTTGGAGGAAACTAATTTTTTGTGAAGACCAGAAGATGAATGTGCAGAGGAACCAACCAGGAATACAATGAGCTGCAAAATGACTGGTTCCGGGACTCTGCAAAGGATTCATCTGTTTTTTGCATAAAAGCACAGACGCCAAAGCGTCATCATCTTGGCTAGCTGACAGAGAAGAGAACGGGGTAGGGCCCATCCCTGGTAAAAATATAAACCCCCATTTCGATGATGCTCTGCAGGCGAGGATGCCCCAGGGGTGAAGATCAATTCTGATCGGCAAAGGCCAGAAATCATATACCCGGTGTTTCGAAATTAGAGCGCCCCCCCCCCCCCCCTCCACAGAACAAATGGAAAGTTATGAAGTTTTCTCCCATAGCCTATCCCCATGTACATTACCTTAGGTTTCTATTAAGCTATTTTTCATTATACGTTTCTTGTATTTTCAGGCTGAGTGATGGAGTTAGATACAGCCATGGCTAACGACTCGGAGGAAATCAGATGGATTGACAGAATCCGGGCTATAATAACCTTCAGAGAGGAACAAAAATCCATATGACTGTCATCACGAAAAGAGGGAGAATCTTGGAAGGCCTGAAGTCCTTTCTCAGGAGTCAAAAGACATCATAGCTGAAGCAGTGGGTAAATCAAGAAAGTCTTTACGTAAATTGGCGCTTGAACTAGAAACAAAAAGGGGAAAGAAGAGAAGTTATAGTACTGTATATAGTGAGTTGAAAAAATCTGGTATCAAGATATTTCATGTTATCAGCAAGCTCAACCTCACTCAGCAACAGAGAGAAGACCGTGCATGGTTTTGTGGTTCATTTCTTAAAGACTGGGATGAAGCTGACTTTTTCCATGTTGCCGCAGCAGATGAATTTTTCATTTACACAGTCAGGAAGCCAAATAATACAAATGACATCATTTGGGTTGCAAAGTTGGATGATATCAGCGATGAGGTGCGCTATCATCAAGTTGTGAAATTTCCTGAATGTTTGGGAAATTTTCTGTTTCACAGCCAAATGGTTAATGTGGATCATCAAAGAAAAAGGACTGTCATGGGATGGCGAATACTTCAGAGAAACTGTGCTTACTGGTGGAGTATTTCCTTTCCTCAAAGATCCTGAAAATGTGTTATCTGTTGAAGACGTCACATTTTTGCATGATAAGGCACCATGTTTCAAGACTCTTCAGACACAGGAGCTGCTTTGAAACAGTGGTATCAATTTCTTCTCATTAAGTGAATTAATATGTGTAAAAACATTGGTAGTATCTTGAAGCACACACAGTGAACTATGATGGTATACCAAGCCTCAACGACCTACGAAGAGAAGTGACCGAAGTGCTCAGGGAAATGGAGTTTGAGTCTCAGCTTTTTTGCAATTTGCTGAAATCATACCCCTCAAGAATGCGGGCTGTGGTACAGGCAGATGGAGACCACACAAAATATTAAACTTAAATAAATACCTGTTCTGAATTACTTTTGTTTTTGTCCATGTCAATTTTAGTTTATGCTGTAGAGGGGGCGCCTCTAATTTCGAAACACCCTGTGTATATATATATACATACACACATACATACATACATATATGTATATATATATATATATATATATATATATATATATATATATATATATATATATACGAAGGATGCATCCTTCTGCCTCCATACTTTCCGAGAGAGAGAGACCTTACCTTACAGACCTTACATCTTGTTCGGGTTGCCCCAGGTCCCTCAGTGTGAGGCACCTCTAATGTCTACCAGAGAGTTGCTAGTACATCTTCCGGTATATTTTGCATCTTCCAATCTTGGATGGTCTGGGATGCAGTTTAGATATTTGTCGAGCTTATTCTTAAACACATCTACGCTCACTCCTGATATATTCCTCAGAATGAGCTGGCAACGCATTGAATAGACGCTGCATTATCGATGCTGGTGCGTAGTGGATTAATGTCCTGTGTGCTTTCCTTATTTTTCCTGGTATAGTTTTGGGCACTATTAATCTACCTCTGCTTGCTCTTTCTGATATTTTTAGTTCCATGATATTTTCTGCTATTCCTTCTATCTGTTTCCATGCCTGAATTATCATGTAGCGTTCTCTTCTCCTTTCTAGACTATATAATTTTAAGAATTGTAGTCTTTCCCAGTAGTCTAGGTCCTTACTTTCTTCTATTCTAGCTGTAAAGGACCTTTGTACACTCTCTATTTGTGCAATATCCTTTTGATAGTGTGGGTACCATATCATATTGCAATATTCAAGTGGACTACGAACATATGGTTTTATAAAGCATAATCATGTGTTTCAGCTTTTCTTGTTTTGAAGTGCCGTAACAACATTCCCATTTTTGCTTTACATTTTGACCACAGAGTTGCTATTTGATCATTGCATAACATGTTCCTATTCATCATCACACCAAGGTCTTTAACTGCTTCCTTATTTGTGATGGTCTCATTATTAGGTCCCTTATATGCATATAGCTTTCTTTCTCTGTCTCCATAATTTAATTGATTCAAATTTATCAGAGTTAAATACCCCCCAATCCTATTTACCTCTGCCCAATCATATACTTTGTTAAGGTCTCTTTGTAGAGCGTTCCTATCTTCATCACAAGTAATTTCTTCTACTTATTCTTGTGTCATCTGCGAAAAACTACTCACTACCGAATCCTTAACATTATTGTTAGATATTTGTCGAGCTTATTCTTAAACACATCTACGCTCACTCCTGATATTCCTCAGATGAGCTGGCAACGCATTGAATAGACGCTGCATTGTCGATGATGGTGCGTAGTGGATTAATGCCCTGTGTGCTTTCCTTATTTTTCCTGGTATAGTTTTGGGCACTATTAATCTACCTCTGCTTGCTCTTTCTGATATTTTTAGCTCCATGATGTTTTCGGCAATTCCTTCTATCTGTTTCCATGCCTGAATTATCATGTAGCGTTCTCTTCTCCTTTCTAGACTATATAAATTTAAAGACTGTAGTCTTTCCCAATAGTCAAGATCCTTAACTTCTTCTATTCTAGCTGTAAAGGACTCCTTTGTACACTCTCTATTTGTGGCAAGTATCCTTTTGATAGTGTGGGTACCATATCATATTGCAATATTCAAGTGGACTACGAACATACGTTTTATAAAGCATAATCATGTGTTCAGCTTTTCTTGTTTTGAAGTGCCGTAACAACATTCCCATTTTTGCTTTACATTTTGCCAACAGAATTGCTATTTGATCATTGCATAACATGTTCCTATTCAACATCACGCCAAGGTCTTTAACTGCTTCCTTATTTGTGATTGTCTCATTATTGGGTCCCCTATATAACTTTCCTTTTCTATCTCCATAATTTATTGATTCAAATTTATCAGAGTTACATACCATCCTATTTACCTCTGCCCAATCATATACTTTGTTAAGGTCTCTTTGTAGCGCGTTCCTATCTTCATCACAAGTAATTTCTCTACTTATTCTTGTGTCATAGGCGAAACTACTCACTACCGAGTCCTTAACATTACTGTCTATGTCTACAATCATAATAACAAACAACAATGCAGCTAATACCGTAACTTGTGGCACACAGGATATTACCTTAGCTTCATCCGATTTCTCATCGTTTGCAATAACTATCTGTTTTCTGTTGTGTAAAAATTCTCTTAACCATCTTCCTACTTTGTCCACTATATTATTTTTCTAATTTTCTTCGCTAATATATTATGATCTACCTTGTCAAACGCTTTTGCAAAGTCTAGATAAACCACATCTGTTTCATTTCCGTTTTTCATATTTTTGTATATGTTCTCACGGTGGACTAACAGTTGGGTTTTTGTACTTTTTCCGGGTACAAAACCATGTTGTCCTATATTAAACAAATTATTTTTTATCAAATGTTTCATAATATTTTTCTTCATTACCCTTTCATACACTTTCATAATATGTGATGTTAGACTCACAGGCCTATAATTATTTGCCTCTAGTCTTGATCCACTTTTGAAAGTAGGGGTAATATATGCTAATTTGTGCTCATAATAAATCTTGCCTGTATCTACACTTTGTCTTAATAACATGGCATGTGGGTTTGCGATAGAATGAACTACTTTCTTTAACACAATAGCAGGGACACCATTAGGCCCAGTTGCAGCTCCATTTTTAATTTCATTAATTGCCTGCACAATATCGGCTTCATTAATATCTATGTCTGATAAATATTCACTATTTTCATCCCTTATTTCTGTATCATTATCTTCATTATCAATTCTAGGGGTGAATTCTCTTTTATATCTTTCTGTCAATATGTTGCATTTTTCCTTTTTTCATTCGAGTACAACAGTTTGGGGTTTTGCTTGATATTTACTAGGGTTTTTTCTTCCAAGTCCCGTTTTTCATTTTCTTTTGATTTTATAATCTTTTGTTCTGCATTTTCTATCTTACTTTTTGGTTACATCATTTTCCAAGCACTTTTTTCTTTTGCAAGACCTTTTTTCCACTTTCTGATTTTCTGGAACAAGATCCTTCTGTCTCTTGGTATGCATGACTGATGTTTACTTTTCTTCTTCGGTATATACCTATCCACTGTTTTTTCTAATATTTTATATAATATCTCCGTATTTACCTGTATATCATCACTTACGAAAATGTTATCCCAATCTTTGTTTAATTCTTCATTTATTTCTGACCATTTTATATTTTTACTGTAGAAATTGTATTTTCCATAGAGAGAGAGAGAGAATATGATAATTTTTTAATGGGTACTCAAACACACTTTAAAAAAAAAGACTATTATCCCCACATAACAGAGCAGAGAGAGAGAGAGAGAGAGAGAGAGAGAGAGAGAGAGAGAGAGAGCGAGAGAGATAACCGATTTCTAAAGAATCTCTAAATGCCTTACTTTTATGTATATAAGCACATTCAAACAAAAGAGTATACTATACCCCAGGCAACCAACCGAGAGAGAGAGAGAGAGAGAGAGAGAGAGAGAGACCCTCCCTCCCTCCCACCCCCGCACCCCATACAAAATCATCATTTTCTAAGGCATCTCTCCTGAGCTCATGTGTCGGAAGTAATAACCGTCGCTTCGAACTGGTCTGTAGTCATTAGAGGAGAGAGAGAGAAGAGAGAGAGAGAGAGAGAGAGAGAGAGTGGTGGCGATAAGAGGGTAGGGGGTGGGGGGGGGGCGAATGCATCAGTAACCAAGAGGTCTAACCAGGTAGACGAATAGAGAGAGAGAAAGAGAGAGAGATAAGCTGAAGAGACGCAGATATTCACGAAAAATTCTAATTAATCATAAGCGATAAAAATAATCATGACCTGGTGAAATGAGAGAGAGAGAGAGAGAGAGAGAGAGAGAGAGAGAGTCATCAATTTCACAGATGCTGCAATCAGCTTTCTTCCTTTATTTATATCTGTATTTCATTCTTTGTAGACATACTTGGGAACTTTGCCTAATATTGCAGAAACTGACACCGAAGATATTTAGCGTCAAGAAAGGGAGCATCTGCACATAACGCATTTGCATTCGTTACTTTAGCCAGACCCTTAAGCCTTTCCTGTAATTAGTCCTAAAATACAAAGGTTCAGACGTTACAGATACACACTGAAGGGCACCCACCCACACACACTCATACACACACACACATACACACACACACACATATATATATATACTATATATATATATATATATATATATATATATATATATATATATATATATATATATATATGTATATATATATAGTATATATATATAATATATTATATATATATAATATATATTATATATATTGTGTATGTGTATGTTTGTGAAAGTGAAACTAAATATAATTATTTGAAAACACGTTTCTTTTATATAGGAATAAGTTTTATAAATAATAAATAAATGATTAAATAAATAAATAAATAATCAAATTAAATAAAATAAAGGAAATCAAAATAAAACACACACATATATATATGTAAGATTTATAATAATAAATATCAAATAATAAATAACAAATAGATAAATACACACACATATAATGTAAGATTTATAACCAAATATATACACACATATATGTAAGATTTATGAATAAATAAATAAATCAAATGAATAAATAAAAAAGTAAACAAACATATTAAATTAACAAACACACACCACACATATATATATTATATAAAAGACAATACAAATATATATATATTATATATAATATATATATATATATTATATATAATATAATAATATATACGTATGTATTATGTATATGTATACATACGAACATGCCCATCCCGTGTAATCGTGCCCACCCAATTACTCTCACCTCTCGGTGGTGGGGGGGAAGTAAATAGGTTGGGTAGGGGGGAGTAAATACAATCGCAGATAATTCCCACCAAATAATATTTCCATTCGGGAATTTCACGGGGCCGCCATAAATAAACTGAAAACTACGGGAGTTCGGACATTCGTAACAAGAAATATGCTTCCCTTTCATTTCCCGCTAATTAAACAAGAGAGAGAGAGAGAGAGAGAGAGAGAGAGAGAGAGAGAGAGAGAGTTTTCATTCGGATAGTCTGCGATATCAGTTTAAGTTCCATTTTTCAATGGTTACAGAATGTTCAATTTTGTGACTGGAGACTGAGAGAGAGAGAGAGAGAGAGAGAGAGAGAGAGAGAGAGAGAAGAGAAGATGTCCATCAAAAGTAACTAGAAAAGTACTTTGATTGAGAAAATCTTTCAGAGGAACAATGAATTAATAAAACAGATACATATTGAAGTATAAATGTTATCGAGCTTGTCACTAAAAACGATATCTAACAACTGGAATTATATTTGTTTCTGAAAAATTTTACGTATAAAACTGACTGAAATATACTGAGCCTTTACAAGAACACGAAGAAAACTCATGAATTCAGATCGAGGAACGAGAGAGAGAGAGAGAGAGAGAGAGAGAGAGAGAGAGAGGGGGGGGGGGGGTGAGGGAGGGGGGGAGGGTTCTCTCATAATTCTTCCGAGTGGGCAGAAGTAATTTTCCGCGCTAGTTAAAACCAGTGATATTTTAGATTTCGTGCCTAAGAATAAAGATATTTTATTTATTTTTTTAGTCCTTTTTATCAACGGTTTTTATTCGGTTATGGTTTAAATTTAAGTCGGATAGAACAAGTGATTATAATTATCGGTCTGAGAGCATCATCAATTATATAGTATTAGGAAGACAGCTGATTCAGCCTATCAAATAATTATATTAGGATAATGAAGCGTCTTCATACATAAGTATATTACACGATTTGGACAATATTCTTATTTCTATTTTTATTCTTGTTAGTGACCTAAGATAATCCCGAGACATTTCAATTCTCTCTCTCTCTCTCTCTCCTCTCTCTCTCTCTCTCTCTCTCATCAGTTTACGGGCTGCTCTAGGAGCAAGAGCCCGTGCTGGCATAAGGCCCAGCTAAATCTAAAACAACAAGAGCTGCCAGGACCCGAAGAGGGTTCCTCTTCTGTTGTCACAGGTGTTGCCGAAATTCAAGGATGCTGTTGTCATCTGTAATTTTGACACCAGTTGTCAAAACTGACTTTACGAAGGGAAATGTCTATATTCCTCTCCCCGTTTTCTTCGGCTTACTTCGTGGTTGGGGTCGTTTCGATTTTTTTTTGATGAACTGACTTATATACGTATATATCGAAGATGTCCTCTCTCTCTCTCTCTCTCTCTCTCTCTCTCATTTTACCCTTGTAACCACAGCCTAATGATAAGCTTTACTGTCAGTTGGAAAGTGAGACAGAAAGGCTTAGAGAGAGAGAGAGAGATTCTTCTCTCTCTCTCTCTTTCAGTCACCAAATCGAATATTTTGTAATTATTCAAAATTGGAGCTTAAACTGACAGCTTAAACTACCCAAAATAAAAACTCTCTCTCTCTCTCTCTCTCTCTCTCTCAAACTCTAATATTTTGTAATTATTAAAAAATGGAGCTTAAACTGACGTAGTGGACTAACCAAAAAGAAAACTCTCTCTCTCTCTCTCTCAGCTGATACTGAAAAGTGATCCCGTAGAATAACAGACACGAAAGAAGCCATCGTAGAGGAAGCGAGACACAACCTGATATAGCGACCTGCTGCTGCTCCTACTGACGCTGCTTCTGCTCCTCCTGCTGATC
>NC_087211.1:81853013-81875513 GCF_015104395.2 Macrobrachium nipponense | reverse complement strand
TTAAGGACCTTCTCTCTCTCTCTCTCTCTCTCTTGTGGCCTTTCTCAAACCCGGCGCCAAAAAGCATATTGCTCTGGAAGATCAATATTTCAATGACGTCTCTCTCTCTATCTCTCTCTCTCTCGCGGGAAAGTGAAGGGGGAAGGGGGCCAGGGGGTAGGGGTATAGCAGGTCTGGGGGTCGAGTGTCTGATATAGCCTTCTCTGTCTGCCTGTCTGTCTGCAACATCTCCCATGCTGAATGTGCTTTCGGTATCAGGGAACGAGCCTCGAGGTCGTTCTTATACCTCGATCTTTTTCTTTGCTTTTTTTTTTTTATCTATTGCAAGGTTTTCCCTTTCATCCTTAAGCATTCCTCCTTCCTTAACCGCATGTCGTACCTCTCCCCCTCCCCCGCCCTCTCTCCCACACCACCCTTCCCAGCTATACCTCTCAATATCCATTCTCATCCCTCCCTCCCAAGTTCCTCCTTTTCAGTTCACACAAAGGTTTTTTTCTGTTGGGGGGGGGTTGGGGGGGGGGGGAAGTCTTTCAGGATAACTCTAACCCCCTATCTCCCATACCCACTTACCTCCTCCTGTCCCCCTCCCCCCTAATCCTACATACCCACACCTCCGTTCCCTTTTCTCCTCGGTCATTGCACCTCCCGCCAAAACCCACCTCCCGCCACGGGAGTTTTCCCGCCAAGTGACGTCATCGATACCTTCCCTCCCCAAGTCAGACCGTCATTGCAAAGGATTGTCAACTTTAACCTATTTTCCACGACATTTCTCTGAATTAAATAAACAAATTACTCAGCTCATTACACCACTTAATCACTGCATAGACCATCAAGCTATAACTACTATGGTTATAATAATGACTACAGCTCAGAAACGGTAAAGGTTTACGAAAACAGCTGAGCTACTTATAGAACTAGACTCACATCATCAGCTGTTGTCAGCAGATGTCAGCTGTTTCCCGCCGTTGGCAAGGATATAAAGGACCCCGAGGGCGGCAACTCTGGAAGGAAGGGTGTTGGAGTTATGTTAAGCAGACGAACAGGAAGAAGAAGAAGAAGAAGATACCTCAGCTTTTGCGAAAGGTTTCCGCAAATTCCAAATTCCACGATGCATTTACCCTGATGGGTCCAGCAGAGAGCATTTGAAAGCATTTAGTTGACTTGTTTCATTTGTGATTATTGAATGTCTATTACAAAGGATTTTTTAAAATTATTTTTTTTTTACTTAGGAGAATTATTATCTTATTCTGTTGAAGCTTGCTTTGCGAGTCCATGGATTTTATGCGTGTTATATGCGCATAATAATAATAATAATAATAACAATAATAATAATAATAATAATAATAATAATAATAATAATAATTGAAAAAGAAACCCACAAATTCAATTTGTAATCTTGTTACTTGTAAGTATTTACATTTAGTTTTACTCCACACTCGTTCGTGTGGGGTAAAACTAAATGTAAATCTTACAAGTAAACAAGTTACAAATTGAATTTGTGGGTTTCTTTTTCAATCTTCAGAAGAAAACTGAAAGAAGGTTTTTGGTTTTGGTTCAATAATAATAATAATAAAATAATAATAATAATAATAATAATAATAATAATAATAATACACTATTATTATTATTATTATTTTTATTATTATTATTATTATTATTATTATTATTATTATTATTATTATTATTATTATTATTATTATTATTATTATTCAGAATATGAAGAAATCTATCCATATGGAACAAGCCCACCAAGGGGGCCACTGACTTTAAATTCAAGCTTCCAAAGAATATTATAGTGTTCATTAGGAAGAAGTAAGACGAGGCAAAGGGAAATACAGAAAGAAGAGACCTTATTACTAAAAAAATAATAAATTAATAAATTAACAAAGAAAAAAATATATTAAAATGCAAGGAAAATAGTAAATTAGGGTGGTAATGTATTGCACCTCATGAAC
Source organism: Macrobrachium nipponense (assembly GCF_015104395.2). Classification (NCBI taxonomy): domain Eukaryota; kingdom Metazoa; phylum Arthropoda; class Malacostraca; order Decapoda; family Palaemonidae; genus Macrobrachium; species Macrobrachium nipponense. Next base: position 81,873,558 of record NC_087211.1, on the reverse strand, counting down.
ATCTGAAGAAGTTCCAATTATAGTATTAGGGTGGTAATGTATTACACCTTCTCTTGAACATCTGAAGAAGTTCCAGTTGCATGATATCCTCTGAAGGGAGGCCGTTCCACCGGCTGTGTGAGGAACAAGGACCTCTGGAACTGAGAAGTTGGACTGCGCGGTACATTTACTGCATGTTGGTGCTTCTGCATGAGAAGGGGATCAGTGATCAACTGTGACTGAGAAAGATCTCTGTTGAAATACAACTCATGAGAAAATGACAAACAAGAGACCATCTGTTCGATCGCCCAAGTCATGACTGCTCAAACTTTTTAGGAGACAATACCTAACACAAGGAACCACTTTATCTAAAAAGAGATAGATCTCTAGCAGAAGCAGACATCCACACAACAGAACAGTATTCCGGTAAAGGAAGTACAAAATGATCTAAAACAGGTTGCATTGATTTGATCGCTGTTATGAACATATGAGGGCTTACGAACTATACCTAACTTTCATCAGACGTTTCTCAAATGTTAGATGTGAGTCAACAGTCAAAACTAGAATAGTTAAAACCTTCAGACACAATCAGCAAAGTTCCATCCATCTGAAGGGGGCGGTACGGGCTGGGAAATCTGAACGAGATCTGCAATAATCAATAGTGTTGACGTTTTACTGGAGTTCAAACTCATACACCCCCACCGATTACACCCAATTTCCTGATCTGGTCAATGTCCTGGAATAATAATAATAATAATAATAATAATAATAATAATAATAATAATAATATATCTGAAAACCAGGGAAGACGAGTGGCTAAAGAGGTCATGGGAAGAAGGACTAAATAAAGGAGACCGAAGACCCAGAAATATACAGAGACAGGAGAAAGACAGACAGAACAGAGGACTGGCACAACAAACCAATGCACGGACAATACAGGAGACAGACTAAAGAACTAGCCAGCGATGACAATTGGCAATGGCTACAGAGGGGAGAGGTAAAGAAGGAAACTGAAGGAATGATAACAGCGGCACAAGATCAGGCCCTAAGAACCAGATATGTTCAAAGAACGATAGACGGAAATAACATCTCTCCCATATGTAGGAAGTGCAATACGAAAAATGAAACCATAAACCACAAGCAGGAATGCCCGGCACTTGCACAGAACCAGTACAAAAAGAGGCATGATTCAGTAGCAAAAGCCCTCCACTGGAGCCTGTGCAAGAAACATCAGCTACCCTGCAGAAATAAGTGGTACGAGCACCAACCTGAGGGAGTGATAGAAAACGATCAGGCAAAAATCCTCTGGGACATATGGTAGCAGAACGGATAGGGTGATACGTGCAAATAGACCAGACGTGACGTTGATTGACAAAATCAAGAAGAAAGTATCCCTCATTGATGTCGCAATACCCTGGGACACCAGAGTTGAAGAGAAAGAAAGGGAAAAAATGGATAGGTATCAAGACCTGAAAATAGAAATAAGAAGGATATGGGATATGCCAGTGGAAATTGTACCCATAATCATAGGAACAATAGGCACGATCCCAAGATCCCTGAAAAGGAATCTGGAAAAACTAGAGGCTGAAGTAGCTCCAGGACTTATGCAGAAGAGTGTGATCCTAGAAACGGCGCACATAGTAAGAAAAGTGATGGACTCCTAAGGAGGCAGGATGCAACCCGGAACCCCACACTATAAATACCACCCAGTCGAATTAGAGGACTGTGATAGAGCCAAAAAAAAAAAAAAACAATAATAATGATAATGATGAATTTGGTTCCTCTCTCTCAACTCGAAGAAGAATTCCTCAGTTCCACCCACTGACCGAGTTCTCATAGGACACATTGCCAAATTTGCATACAGCTCCCACCCCCGTATTTCCTCGGCTAATCCAAGCGGAAAAAAGGCCTACACTTTGCTTAGGCCAATGGATTAAGCAACCTCTAATCCGGCTTTGGTCTCGGAGAAATCATATTTAGTGTTTCTTAATAACGTGTAATACCCCAACGAAAGCGGTTGGGTATTACGAAGGCGAAGAAGGCGTCTACTATGTATTACGAAAGCGTCTGGGTATTATTACTTAGCTGATGGGGGACACATCCGCATTTCTGAAATGTTTCGGTTTGGGGAGAATGTTTGGGACTGAGGAAACTGGTGGATAATGTTAGAAGGTCTAGGAAGTGTTTGGAAATTCGTCTTTGTTACTTTTATTGTTTTTTTTTTTTTTTTTTAACTTGATAGTTAATATCATTTTTAAAACATTTTTCTAAACATGAATGTTAGTGTTGGTTTTTTAATTGGAGAGACAATATAATTTTTTTTTCATTTTAAAAATAAATGTAATTTTTATATATATGTTAGTTTTTTAACTTGAAAAATAATAATAATTTTTATGTCAGCTTTTTTACATAGAAAGGTAAAATAAATTTTAATATTATTTTCCTAACTAGAGAGACAATATAAATTTTAATGTTTTTATATTTGAAAAATAATGTTAATTTTTACGTTAGTTTCTTTTGAATTTGAAAAATAATATCAATTTTTATGTTAGGTTTTTCTAACTTGAAAGGTAGTATCAATTATAATGTTATTTTTTTTTAATAATATTAATTATTACGATAGCTTTTTTTAATGTGAACGGTAGTATCAATTATAATAATATTAATTTTTTTTATGTTAGTTTTCTTTTTAACTTGAAAGGTATATCAATTATAATGTCAGTGTTTTTTAACTTGGAAAATAATACTAATTATTATGTTAGTTTTTTAACGTAAAAGGGTAATATCAATGATAATGTTACATGCTTTTACCCTGACACATTATGATAATCTTAATGTTAGTCTCATCTGGACATAATATTAACATCTCTTGACCGATAATACTATTCTAATACTAGTTCATTTAACCTTAACAGATAATGTTAATTTTAATGTTAGCTTCTTTTGCCTGAGATAATGCTAATTTTAACTTTGTTTACTTTGACCGAGTATTATTTTAAATGTTAGTTTCCCATACCTTAATAGATAGTGCTTTAATGTTAATATCTTTGATCTGAGGTAATGTTAACTTTAATGTTAGTTTATTTTACCATGACGGATAATATTCAATTTAATGTTAATTTTTTTATATTGACATGTTTTTTAACAAATATGTCTCAGTGCCGTTTATTTCTGTTCTTGTTTACTATTGTGTTGTTAGTTTGTTAATATTTTAACTTTCATATTTTATTTGTATTTAATTTATTCTTCTTTTTATTACATGGGAGTTTTAGTGTTGTGAATAATATAATAATAATAATAAAATAATATAATTTTACTTATTATTATATTATTTAAATTATTATTATTATTATTATTATTATTATTATTCACAGAGATGGAAAAAATATTACTTTTAGTGAAACATCTACCACATATTTGAACGATAAGTATTATTATTATTATTATTATTATTATTATTATTATTATTATTATTATTATTATTATTATTATTATTATTACAAAGGCGTAACAGAAGGTAAAGGATAATACAGAAAGAAGAGATCACTTATCAAAATACAAAAGAAATTAATTAAAACCAATCGAAATGAGCAGAAAAACATTTAAGTAAATTACTAAAATACAACGAGAATTATATGATTATGATTTCATATGAAATCATTCTCTCTCTCTCCTCTCTCTCTCTCTCTCTCTCTCTCTCTCTCTCTCTCTCTCTCTCTCTCATAGGAAAAGGCTTATGATTTTATTGCATAAGAAGCAACTCGTATTCTTGTATTTTTACGTATAAAAACTGAAAATATTTAGATAGATTAATTCCACAGGCAGTCTCTCTCACCACTGTCCAATACACGACCCTCTCTTATATCACCGTAATTTTTTATAGCATAGGTACACACGGCAAATAATAAGTAATGATATTCTACGCTATACCATGTCTTCATAAAGATGTTACTCATAACAATAATTGTCTTAATAATTCTATTCTGCAGTATTTTTAAGGTTTAGGTACAAAAGTTAGATAATAAATCATGATATTCGATTATATTTCTTACGTTGATAAGTTAATTCTCTTCAAATATTTAACATATTTATTATTTTAGTCTTGTACTCCAGCAATAGTTGGAAGTAAATTCCCGAGATGTATGCTAGTATTGTACCAGCCCAGGTTTGATTTTGCCATGCCCCTGGGTTAGGTGAGGGTGGTTATTCTTACCCCAATAATTTGGGTATGGGAAAAATACTGAGAATATCTTAAAATAGAATTCTATGGTTAGTTTTTGAGATATGGCGTCACGCTTTTTTCCAGGGATAGGTCACAGTACTCGGTTACATCTCGAGAACCCTATAGACCTCTCCCAGACGGCGCATGCGCGGCCAAAGTTCATGGCTACGTGTAAGATGTAAACACAACTCCAGCATGTGAAACCAGAGTATGGGAACATGTGGGCAACAACGAATTCCCATGCAAGGGACGTCCTGGGAAAGCGAGCAATAGATGAAAAGACTCGGCTGCAACATTTAAATGCTTTCGTGTTGCAAAAAGGTAATGTGAGATATTGTCGACAATTAGGTCGTGGTTGAAAGCGCAATTTGTTTTTATTGAAGAAATGGGAATTATTCATTTAATAGTCACAGGATACTGGTTTTATCTTTCATTTTTTTATTATTCTTCTTTTTTTTTCTACGGGGTCCACAATAAAAAAAATGTTAAGAGTTCGCGTATAATACTGGTTTTGATATCATAATTGGCTATGTTGCTCAGCTAAGTTTATTGACAATGTGCAATATATATATATATATATATATATATATATATATAGGATATATATATATATATATATTATATGAAAAGGACAAAAGGCCCATAAAAACACTATTTTAAACGTTGCAAAATATAAAACATTTGTCCATATTTCACCAGGGATCAGGAGCACAGAAGGAAGTGTTCGAAATATATGGTTGCAAGTTAAAATAGTGTGGGCCTTTTTATCTTCAGGGTTATACTGTTGTATTACAGTAAAAAGACATTCATATATTATAATAATGTATATATAAGAAGTGTATTATATGTAATATATATGATATATATATATATATATATATATATATATATATAATAATATATTATATATATATATACCCAGCCAACCACGTTGCTAACCTTGCACTGGAGTCCGCCAAACTCTAACGTACAATGACCGACCCATGGGAACACAATATATATAAATGTACCTGTGATACAATCACTCTCTCTCTCTCTCTCTCTCTCTCTCTCTCTCTCTCTCTCTCTCTCTCTCTCTCCCCTCGTGTGTGACTCCATCCCAGATCGAGACAGACTCATGAATCTATATGACAGGGTAAAAATTTAAATCATAAGATGGTATTGATATATTTTTGTAAAAAACTAAAAGAAAAACACAATTATTTTTAGTAACTGTGCCATAATTTTTTTTAATATGAACAAAATTCTGTTAAGAATAAATTCACAGTGTCGTCATTCAATGGTAGTATATAATCCATATTTATTATTTTTAAAATACTTCAAATTATTGATATAACTAAAATTTTTCATATGCAACGGAATTAGATAATTCGGAACATCAAGACATCTTTGTTATTATTATTATTATTATTATTATTATTTTATTATTATTATTATTATTATTATTATTTTTATTATTATAAAGAACAATTCAAGAGATTTACGATAAATAAGGCGATGAAAATGATTATTTAAAGGTAAGGAAATTGAATTTAAAAAAATAGCAAAGTTGACATTGATCCGTAAACTGAAAGCAATATCCCAGATATTTTAGTCGATATATTCACGATCCTAAATACGGCTTTATACTAACAGGGAAAAGTGACAGATCACGTCTTGAATTGTTGCCAACACTGCATAAAAAAAGCAAAATTAGCTTTTTATTTTAAAGTAGAACTTTTTTTAACGGAATTTAAATTTTTTTTTAACGGAATTTTAAACATTGCCTTTTACTATATTCACTTTGTATTCATTTTGAGTTGATGTCTAACTTCCATTGTGATAAAAAAAGTAAAAAATGCATCGAAATTTCTTTTCAACAACGGCCCTTGAAACTTTCAGGCACAGCCCGGTGGTGGCCTGTGTCGTTGGCACCTGTAGCGGTGCCAGACGCACGATCACGGCTAACGTTAACCTTAAATAAAACGAAAACTAACCAAGGCTAGAGGGCTGCAATTCGGTACGTTTGATGATTGGAGGGTGGATGACCAACATACCAATTTGCAGCTCTCTAGCCTCATTAGTAGTTTTGAAGATCAAAGGGTAGACAGATAAGAGCCATGTTTATAGTTTCTTTAGCAGACAACCATCAACACTGATTATCACCGATTACAATTACGTAACTGACGTGACGTCATCATAACAGGAGAGTCCCAACTCGAGTGACGGTGAACAGGAAAGTCCTAAGTTAACTTGAGGATTTTTCTTTAGTTCCGATGGAGGATCCAGGAGGAGGATATTGTAAGAGAACGAACCTCGTCCTTGCTTGAGGACGAAACCGGAGAAGTAGTGATACTTGTCTGTTCTTCAAGAGAAAAAGAAGAAGAAAGAGAAGAATTAACCGAGAAGAGATGAGACACACTACTCTTAGCTTCAAGCGACCATCAGCATTTCTATCCTCCTTCTTCGAAGATATGAAGGGAGGAGGAGCAGAGTGAAGGAAGGAAAAAGGAAGGAGGAGGAAGAAGGAGGAAGGAAGGAGAAAAGAGGGGAAAGAGAAGAATTCTCCAAGAAGAGATGATACACTACTCTTGGTTTCATGCGATTATCAACATTTCTATTACTTGTTGCTTTCGAGTATGAGAGAAGAAGAAGAAGGAGGAGAAAGGAAGGAAGGAAGGAAGGAAGGGGAAGGAGGAAGGAGGAGGAAGGAAGGGAAAGGAAGGAAGGAAGAAGGAAGAAATAGAAAGAGGGAGGGGAAGGAGGAAGGAGACAGAATAGAGGTAAGGAAGAAGAAGGAGGAGGAGGAGGAGGAGAAAAGGAAGGAGAAGAAGGGAAGAGGAGAAGAAGGAAGAGAAGCAGGAAGAAGAAGAAAAGAAGGGAGGAGGAAGAGGAGGGGAGTAAGGGCAGGAGAAGAATGAAGAAGAGAAAAGTAGGAGAAGGATAAGAGGAAGAAGAAGAAGAAGAAGAAGTAGGAGAAGGATAAGAGGAAGAAGAAGAAGAAAATGCAGATGACTAAAGTAGGTCTAGGCGAGTTGCTAACTAAACATATCTCCCTTCCTTATCGCCGCCAAAGATAAAAGCCTTGTGCTTCGAGGTAGTATGAGCGCAAGAGAAGAAGAAGAAGAAGAAGAAGAAGAAGAAGGATAAAAACAAAGAGCAAGAGAAGGAGGAGAAGGAGAATAAAGTTATATAGGTCTAGGCAACAATATTAGGTCTAAAAGAGAGAGAGACATACAAGTCTTTGCTTCAAGATATGAGCGGGAGACAGGAAGAAGGAGAAGAAGAAGAAGAAGAACAACAACAACAACTGCGAGAACAAGAACGAGAAAGTAGGTCTAAGGAGAGCTGTAGGTCTAGGCATGTGAAAGACGATATGAGGACTGCCATGTGGTCTCCCTGAGCAGCCGCTCCAGACCGTCGATTCGGCCTCCTCCTCCTCCTGGAAAGACTACCTCGTTGCCCGCCTTTGCCTGCCTTCCTTCCAGGCAGCTGCTGCTGATGGTGGTGGGTGGGAAAATGAGAGAGAGAGAGAAGAGAGAGAGAGAGAGAGAGAGAGAGAGAATTCTTTTTGAGGTGTGAAAATCAACCCGCCCGTGAGTACTTACAGGATTGAGAGAGAGAGAGAGAGAGAGAGAGAGAGAGACTTACAGGATTTAGAGCAAAAGAGAAAGAGAGAGACTTCCAGGATTTAGAGAGAGAGAGAGAGACATGCCCAGTTCTCTAAGATATAAAAATTAACACGTAGGATTCAGGGAGAGAAAGAGAGAGAGAGATAGAGAGAGAGAGAGAGAGAGAGAGAGAGAGGAGAGAGCGGGTGTTTAAGGGCCGATTCCATTAATATATAAAAAATCACCCGTGGTACTCGTAAGAGGAGAGAGAAGAGAGGAGAGATAGAGGAAGAGAGGCGAATAGCCGAGTTCTTTAAGGTATGTGTACTCATAGAATTTAAAGAGAGAGAGGGAGAGAGAGAGAGAACAAGGTGTTACATACCCAGTTCTCTATAAGGTATGATCGACATCCCATAGGCACTCATAGTACGATTTAAAGAGAGAGAGAGAGAGAAGAGAGAGAGAGAGAGAGAGAGACATAATGATGACAGATGGATGGATGAAGGAAAAGAAGAAAAGAAAATCGTCAAACGAGTGACTGAGGTGCGGAAAGAATAGGTGAGAATAAGTTGGAGAAGAATGTGATACACACTTGAATTAGAATGGCTTAGAACCCACATATACGTACATACGTACGTACGTACGTACACACATACATATACGTAGGCTCTCGAGAGGTAAGTCAGTCTTGTCCTACCAATGAATTCTGATGCGTTTTTTTTTTTTTTTTTTTTTTTGGAGGGGGAGGCTGAGTTGCCTTTCTGTCATTCTTTCTTTCTCCCTTTCTGTCTTTTCTCATCCCTCTTTTCTTTTTTTTTTATTTACTTATTTCTATCTTTTCTCTTTCTTTCTTTCTTTCTTTCTTTCTCTCTTCTTTTTCTTTATTTATTTATTTCTGTCTTCTCTCTTTCTTTTCTCCCTTTCTCACTTTCTTTCTCTCTTCCTTTCTTCATGTCTGTATTTCTTTATTTCTCTGTTTTTCTTTCTTTATTTCTTTCTTTCTTTATTTTTCTCTTTTTTTATTTCTTTTCTTTCTTTCTTTCTCTGTTTTCTTTTTTTCTTTCTATATTTATTACTCTGTTTATTTTCTTTATTTCTCTTTAATTCTTTCTTTATTTATTTTTCTCTTTCTTTATTTCTATTTTCTTTCTTTATTTATTTATATTTATATATATTTATCTACTTTTCTTTTTTATATCTCTTTATTTCTTTCCTTCTTTATTTTTTTCTTTATTTATTAATTTATTTCTTTATTTCTCTCTTTATCTTTCTTTATTCCTCTCTTCCTTCCTCCCTTCATTTATTCAATAAATTCCTATGCATAACTATGAGAATTTAAGTGTTGACAAGGAATTAATATATATATATATATATATATATATATATATATATATATATATTCCTTCATCCTTCGTTAAAATAATTAAGCTCATAATAATTATTTCCAAGTGTCTCTTTCTTGCTAGAGTCAATTTACATCTATCAGCAAAAAGATTTCTTTAAACAGATTTACCCAAAATTGGATTGAAAATAATACTGTAACTGCATACAATATATTGTATTTAAAAAATAAGCTGTATTCCCCCCTCCCCCGCCCCCACACCACAGAAAAATACAGTAACCCCAAAACTGTACTGTAGCCCAAGAAATATAATATTTCAGAATTATTTATCCCCTAAATTATTCCTTATAATGTGAGCTTAAATTTATTACCAGTACTCTGCTAAAACCCTATAGTGCCGCTTACAGTATTCCGCACCCGGCGCGCTGTAAGCAGGGCCAGAACCCTAGTTAGTGTAGCTTAGCAACCAATTCATAAACACCCATCTCATATGAGTGTGGTCAGTGCCTGGAGAGGTGACCAGCTACTAATGCATGGGTGAGAAACTTGTGGGATGGAAACCAGGAGATTGAGTTCAGATTTAGCATAAACTTTTTTCTAAACCGCGGTGAAATAACTCTCTCTCTCTCTCTCTCTCTCTCTCTCTCTCTCGGTCTGAGCTTCTACGTCTCTCCTCTCATCTCTCTCTCTCTCTACAGACATTCAAATGGCTCTCCTCTCCCCAAACCCCCACCACCCCCACTTCTATAGGCAGTGATTACGTCTATAATAACAACAAAGATTATATCAACCACTCCTTCGTATAAGTGTAGTTCACTCCGGTACTCTCTCTCTCTCTCTCTCTCTCTCTCTCTCTCTCTCTCTCTCTCTCTCGTTTAATAAGCTTCCACGCCAGATACGTTTAAAAATTAAAGATTTAAGTAGCATTCAACTTTTGGCGCCAATTCTGAGATTTTTTCTCTCTCTCTCTTTCAATTAGCGCAGCTGCGCTCGGGTACCGGTGGGTTTATTAGTCTAGATAGAGCTCATATGTACGACTCAAAATGCAGGCAATTTACACAATAGTGATTCCCTTTCACAGTCTGTAATTCCACGCCCAGTTAATAATTCCTCATTCACAACCGTTGACAACAAGTGTTATAACAGTAAGTCTAGTACCCCGTCACGCAACCGGTTATAAAAAGGGTGAAATGTTGTAGACTATACAACATCGGTCTATTTCCCAAACCCAAAAGTAGCCCCAGTGGGGCAAATAATGCCGATCAACAGTCATATTGTAATTGCAATAGGCAACATTAGGCAACATTCCTTTCAACAATGGAATATTCCACTCTCGCACACACAACCGCGTTTTCCCACAACAGACCGGTTCCGTAGCAACGATTTTGAGGAAATTCTAACCTCCTGTTAAATCCTTTATAGGTCTTTTCAACAAGATCGCGTTCCAAGCAGGTCAGTGTCTGGTTTGTAAGTTGTCGTTATGTTGTATGGTACTATTTCTCTGGCACTGGAAAAGTTATGATACTATTTCTCTATCAGTGGCTAAGTTCTGGTACTATTTCTCTAGCAGTGGCGAACTTATAGTAATATTTCTCTTGTAGTCGTAAAATTATGGTACTATTTCCCTCGCAGTGGCAAAGTTCCGAATTTATTTCTCTTGTAATCGTAAAAGTATGGTACTATTTCCCTCGCAGTGGCAAAGTTCTGAATTTATTTCTCTCGTAATCGAAAAGGATCGCACTATTTCTCTCATAGTGGCAAAGTTATGGAACTGTTTTTCTCGTAGTGGTAAAAGTATAATACTATTTCTCTGGCAGTGACAAAAGTTATGATGCTATTTGCAATCATCTATCAATATGATGTACTGTTTTGGTTAATAATATTGCATTTATACCGTGAAATGAATATATGCACATGAGCATATCAAGGTTCTTGATTCTTTAAAAGTTAAAGGTGGCTGTGAAATCAAGCACTATGCATTTATGGATGCGTAAGGAAATGCACAATGATAACATTTAATATTCCAGTACAAATTATGGATAACGACATTAACAATAGCAATATCTGCGGCACTGCAAGTTGCTATGACAGCAAAACCAACTCTGACACCGTCCCTAGACTTAGTGATGAGGGGGACTAGGTCCCCTCCAATGGCTACTGCTCTCGTTTAGGAAATATTAACAAAATTGCCTTTTTCTATGACATCAATTCAGACTTCAAACCATCTTATAGACCAAAATGAAGTGACAGAGAGAGAGAGAGAGAGAGAGAGAGAGAGAGAGAGAGAGAGAGAGAAAGCCACTGTGCAAGGCGTGAGCGCCACATACGTGCGATATGTATAAGCTCGTGCGTGCATGTGTGTGTGTGTGTGTGTGTGTGTGTGTGTGTGAGCGTTCAAATGAGGGATTCGGTAATTTAAAGCTTATGCCACTCAGCTGATAGAAGGGGAGAGAGTGAGGACGCCCCAGCTGTTTTTGAACTCTCTCTCTCTCTCTCTCTCTCTCTCTCTCTCTCTCTCTCTCTCTCTTGTGCTGTCATTTCAACTGGAGACGCTTTTTGGTACAACAACCTCTTCCTAGACCTAGTCCTACCCTCTTCAGAAGCCATTTCAAAATTGTCTCTCTATTCGTCTCGTATTGACTTAAGAGGCGGTTCTTTCTTACTACTTGAATCTCTACCTAACTGTCTGGTGAGTCAGTTCTATCGTGAGTGACTCCGTTATGTAAGAGGCTTTAACGGGTTCGATTCGGTATCATCGCAAAATCACGATGGTTTAGACAGGGCTGGTATTGTGTCGACCTTATATCTCGATAGTTTTCAGCAAAACGTTTAGATTCAACGTATAATTATTAATTAAGAACATAAAGCTAAATGTATCATTGTTTCTTTTGCATGGTTGCCAAACATTTTGCTTTGTTTTTGCTTTGTTTTGTACAAAACACATTAAGTTCTGGCTTCAAAGGTACGTATACAGAAGACTATTGCAGTGTGCTATACCCGTATACCTAGACCTATGTTTCATACTGTGTCACTATTTAAAAATCACATATTGCTTTAAAAATAGCTCGCAACAATTGCAATACGATGAGCCTCGTGACAACCCATCTGTCTAATCCCTGATGAAGAAAATCTAATCCTTCTCCAGCCAAAGAGAAGCCTCCCGCAGCAGCTGTGGTACTCGAAACACGCGCTAGACATTAATACTCAACTCCAAGCGTCGCCGAGGATGACTCACGCTATGTATTTGCCTCCCCCTGGGAGTGCCAAAAAATATACCAGGACGCTAAAAGCCGCCAGAGGGAGGATAGTAGGAAGGATATAAACACATAATAAGGAAGGAGGGGATATATATAACGTATAATGAGTGAGAAATAATGAAATAAGGGAGTGGGTCTCTAGACCGAGTCTAGGTTTCCAAGCAGTTGGAAGAAGTTCGTGGGTGTGGCTTCGCAGCGCTGTTAGAGAGAGAGAGAGAGAGAGAGAGAGAGAGAGAGAAGAGAGAGAGAGAGAGGGCTTTTGTAACTCCATACTCTACAGGAGATAGACTGTAGACTCATATAGTTACAGTGGTCTGTAAGTCACATTCGAAAATGGCGTGCTATGTTTAAAAAATAAAGAAGAGAGTTGAAAAACAGCGTTGGACCTTCGCCCATAACGAGATACCGATGCATTTATAAGATTAAAAGGACAGAAACTTCTGATTGTTGTTGTTATATTGTTGTTGTTATTCTTGTTGTTGTATTCAAGAGGCTCTCAGATTAGAAGCATTCGTGAGCGAGGAGAATTTATTAACTTTTATCTCAGAGTAGATAACGAGAGTTACGAGATAATAAGTCTAGATAGGTTATCGACACATGTAACGATGCTCTCTCCTTCAAACTCTCTCTCTCTCTCTCTACGCTTTCTCTCTCTGTCTCTCTTTCTTTCTCTATCTCTCTCTCATATGAATGTATATGATGTCCGTGTGTGTGCGTGCGTGTGCCAGCCTAAAGTAAAACCGTTACAGAATAATATTAGGCTGACGTTTGCGATACCAGTATAGCACGCACCAGCTCCAAGGGGCACACGGTGCGATAAGCAGTTGTGCTGAGAGAGAGAGAGAGAGAGAGAGAGAGAGAGGAGAATTAGTAGGACAAAAAGAATGTGTTATGATTTAAACTCTGGGGGTGAGGATTACTGAACACTCGCCCTCTCTCTCTCTCTCTCTCTCTCTCTCTCTCTCTCTCTCTCTCTCTCAGAACACTACCTGCGACCAACAATGGTCGACTAATGACTAGGTACGTAATGCATTCCGTTACGATGAGAGAGAAAGGGGGAGAGAGACAGAGAGAGTTAAAAAGGGAGGACAGCTATAGGAATGTTTAAATAAGAGAGAGAGAGAGAGAGCCAGACGCGGAAACATATGGAGGAAGAGAGAGAGAGAGATAAAGGAATGTTTAATGAGGGAGGGACAGAGAAAGAAAGAGCGAAAGAGATAATGTCAGACGCGGAAACAGAGAGAGAGAGAAGAAGAGGAAGTTTACGAGGAAGGGCTGGGGGCAGATAAAGGAATGTTTAATTGTGGAGAGAGGAAAGAAAGAGAAGAGACGAGTGCCAAGAACGCGGAAACCATATGGAGGGGTAAGGAGAATGAGGAAGAGAGAGAGAGGAGTTGGCAGGGAGGGTGGAAACAGAGCAGGGCGAAAAATGTGTTCGATGTTTATTTCAGAGGTGACAAACTGTGACACTCAAAAGAGCCGGAAGTTGTAAAAGTCAGCAGCTCACAGCCGTCGGCCGCAAGATATCCTCTCTCTCTCTCTCTCTCTCTCTCTCTCTCTCTCTCTCTCTCTCTCTCTCTCTCTCTCTAATCCTTTTTTCGCGTCTGGCACTCTCTTCATCAACCCCGCCCCCCCCCCCCCCCCCCACTGTCCTAGGTACTGTCAATGGCTTCATTTCTACTGCTTGTATCTCTCTATCTATCTATCTGTCTGTCTGTCTGTCTGTCGTGTCTTAATATATTCCTAATTTCCACCTCGAAGTAATGAATTATTCCTATGTATTCCTGACGTAAGTTGAATTTAGATTAAAAATTGAAATAAACTCTTATTTCAGTACAGTGTTACAGGAGAAAACCGCAATATATATATATATATATATATATATATATATATATATACATATATATATATATATATATATATATATATATATATATATATATATATATATATATATATATATATATACACTATATATACTAAGCACATTCCAATTTTACTAAAATTCAAAAGAGCAAATAAAAAATAGCGTCTGCATATATAATAATAATAATAATAATAATAATAATAATAATAATAATAATAATAATAATAATAATAATAATAATAATAATAATGTTTTTGCCAGGATGTTAATTCAGACACCTATTTCAAAACTGGTGAAATTATTCCTATCTGGTCAAAGATCAGAATACATTCTTTAAAAGAATAAATATGTTTGATAAACCCCTATTAGGGTTTAAAACCATAATTTTTTCTTGTCTTTGTTTAAAATTAAAAGAATAATGACCATTTAATTAAAAATTAAATACCCCCAAATGAATATAAAAACATTGTTAAATGTTTTTGTAAAATTTTAACCAATCTATTAAACTGATAAAGACAAAGACGTGTTCAGAATGCATTTGAATCTGATTAAAAACTAAAAAACTAAAAAAAAAAATTCAAAACAAAAATAATCACCTGTGTAATATGTTCAAACCTAATTCAAAACTTATATAATTAAAAATATTCAAAAAGCCAAAATTCACACAAAATGGAAGTCTGTGTATATGCATTATTGTTTATTTTAACCTCAAATATAAATTTTGAGCATAATATATATATATATATATATATATATATATATATATATATATATATATATATATAGATATATAAAGAAAAAAAAGCATATGCAAAATATATTTCTCAAACAAAGAAACATTAGAAGTGTATAAACAGATTGCTCAAAAGATATCATAATTTTTAACATTTACTGTTTAATAATAATAATAATAATAATCATAATAATAATAATAATAATAATAATAATAATATAATAATAATAATAATAATATTTGAGACATGCAAACCTTCGGTGCGTTGCTCACCAGTTTAGGCAACAATGAAGAAAACAATATTAGAAAAATCGAGAAGAACCTTTTATAAAATTAACGCAGCTGAGGCAGCAGTTAATTTCAATAAACATGTTTAAAAGAGGGTTTACCTTCCAGCATACAATAATAATAATAATAATAATAATAATAATAATAATAATAATAATAATAATAATAATAATAATAATAATAACGGTGCATGTATTATGTTAAAAAACACAAGAATTGAAAAATACTATCAGTGAATACACTTGTGATATTTTTTTTTGCTACAGAATTGCAAACTCTACAGATCTAAAGTTTTCGTATTCGCTCACGGGATTCTACAAGATAAACTGTCGATTTTCATGAATTGATTTAGAATAATAATAATAATAATAATAATAATAATAATAATAAAATAATTAATAATAATAATAATAATAAATAATAATAAAAATAATAAATTTACTTAGCGTACAGTACGTATAACACCACGGTCCCAAAATAATAAATTCCAGTGAGTACACCACTACCACATTACATTTTATATAATATATTATATTAAATAATATTAATATATATAATATAAGATATATAATATATATGCATTAATATATATACATTTATAATATATTTATATTTATATATAGCATATACATAATAATTAAAAATAATAATAATAATAATAATAATAATAAAATTTACTTAGCGTACAGTACGTACTAACACCATGTGCAAAAATACATAATGCCTGTGAGTTCACAACACACACATACATACATACTACTACAAATAACATAACATACATACATACAAACAAGACATTACATACATACATACATTTACATTTATTATATATTGGTATATACATATTTTTTACCACACTTTTACATTATTTCTCTACAATTCTACACTACTCTTTATAATAATCTTATCTTGTGCTTGTAAAAAAAAATTACTATTATTATTATTATTATTATTATTATTATTATTATTCAGAAGATGAACCATACTGGGACAAGCCTACCAAAGAATATTATTGGTGTTCATTTGAAAGGAGTAAAAACACTAATCATTTAATTAAAGAAAGAAAAAGGCGTGGCCTATGCATAACCTAGGTAGCACGTATATAGCTTAAGTGGCCTGTATAGCGCATAATAATGCATAGCTTATATGTAGTTCACGTAGCGCAATTATATCATATCTTGCATCCTGCTCGCTGTGCCCGTAAAGAAAACGGGTTATTACCGAATTATCAGCGGCAGAATAATTACAGGTTGGAATAAAGCGTCGATAATCGATTTCATCTGGTAGCGAATTATTTTTTTTTTTCTGTTAATTATACTCGTATAAATAATCGCGAGATGAGAATAATAGACGTGGGCGATTATTAAGTTGGGTCTCTCTCTCTCTCTCTCTCTCTCTCTCTCTCTCTCTCTCTCTCTCTCTCTCACACAATTATTTTTAACTTACTGCCACTCTTAAATACAACTTGAACACAGAGGTACCCTTTAATGCAATGCACAGCTCTCTCTCTCTCTCTCTCTCTCTCTCTCTCTCTCTCTCTCTCTCAGAGCTATATAAAGCGTCTCACTGTTCATATCATATATTACACTTACTGCACCACTCAAAAATGTATACAACGAGATACCTTTTGGTGTAGAATAAAGCTCTCTCTCTCTCTCTCTCTCTCTCTATCTCACACACACACACACACACAACTATATTGGCTAGAATTGCAATAAAAATCACTGTGCAATGTATATACCACATATTAAGCTGACTGCGACTCAAAAATAATGCCAACAACGAGGTACCTTTTGGTGTAGCATAAAGCTATATCAGTCTCTCTCTCTCTCTCTCTCTCTCTCTCTCTCTCTTCTCTCTCTCTAGGATCCCAACGACATTTCGTTGGTTTATCGTGCGAATTCTTCGGATTTGACGTATGTTGTCCTAATTGTCCCTCATGGGGTTGTTTTCCTTCATAACCCCCAACCCCCTTACGGTTTTTTACGGCCCAAACCACCCCCTTCCCCACTGGAAGGGTGGGGGGGGGGGGATGGCCAAGGGGTCTCACCTGGGAAAGGGGAGAAAGGGGGTCATGGTCCCCCATATCACCTCCCTAAAAGTCTCTCTCTCTCTCACTCTCTCTCTCGATCTTTTCCCTAAGGGTCAACTTTCCTCGTGTGTATCTCTCTCTCTCTCTCTCTCTCTCTCTCTCTCTCTCCGGTAACGGTAGAAGGAGAGAGAGAGAGAGAGTTACAAGGAGTTACAAGGAGCTGAGTGTCTCAAAGACATAAATTAGTCCATCCTAAGAGGAGACATCGTGTGCTCACTTATCTCTTGGAGCAGGTTTTACTGTTCATTCAGTGTCCTCCTAATGAATTTTTGAGAGAGAGAGAGAGAGAGAGAGAGAGAGAGAGAGAGAGAAGAGTTATTGTGACGTCATCAGCCAGAATATAAGTCAAACGTTACAGTACGTTTGTTCTCACTATCTTTAAATATACATACATACATACACACATATGTTTGCAAATTGGTCCTCTGGGCTAGAATTTTAATTTGGCTGTACCTTTCTACGTTTTGGCATTTTTATCATACATATGTTTGCAAATTCGTCCCTCTGGGCTAGAATTTGAATTTAGCTGTACCTTTCTACATTTTGGCGTTTTTATGGGCTCCTTTCATTAGGTGGAATTCTGTTTTAACAGAATATATTTTACGTCATATGCTATCATACATATATATATATATCTATATATATATATATATATATATATATATATATATATATATATATATGTATTATATATATATATATATATATATATATATATATATGTATATTAAATAATTACTTGGCAACTCAGTCACTGTCCAGTGAAATGCGGGTTCCAAAGACCGTAGACTTTGTTGTAATTTGTTACCGGAGTATATCAATCATGCACGATGAATTTCTCAATTAAACTATATATACGTATTAATTAACTGTTCAAACTCAGCTAAAAGTGAAATGTTTCTCAATCATAACTTTACCCACAATAAATTTTCAGTCCCTCACTTTTTATACAAAACCGTTGCATGTCTCAGAAGCTGCACTCATAATAACAATGATAATAATATACATACATACATACACAAATACCGAACATTGACCTTCTCCCCGTTGTGTCAAACATAAAGCGCAGAAGAAAGTAAATTGTTTCTTAAAAGTTTCAAAAGATCTTAATGGTCGTTCCTGTTTGAGATTAAGCTGGCCTCATGCCAGCACGGGCTCTTGCTCATAGAGCAGCCCGTAGGATCTTAGTGGTCCGATACAACGGTTCACGGGTCACAATGAGGCACGACGTCTATGTTTCTTCTTTGCTAATGAATTTCGATTATTGTTTGAATTGTTTATCAATTTCCAACGAAGTTGAATTTTAAAATTTTTTTTATTCTTATTAAATATGTAACAGCGGAAAATGTCTGAAACAACAGTGAAATAGGGTAATCTGCATGACAGGATTAAAATCCCATTATTCATTTGTTTTTTTAATTATTTATTTTTTTTTATTTTTTATTTTATTTTTTATTTTATTTATTTATTTATTTTTTTTTTTTTTTTGTACTATCACCAGTCCTCCAATTCGACTGGGTGGTATTTATAGTGTGGGGTTCCGGGTTGCATCATCCCTCCTTATAAGGAATCCATCACTTTTTCCATCACTTTTCTCATTATGTGCGCTGTTTCCAGGATCACACTCTTCTGCATGAGTCCTGGAGCTACTTCAGCCTCTAGCTTTTTTCTAGATTCCTTTTCAGTGATCTTGGGATCGTGCCTAGTGCTCCTATGATTATCGGGTACGATTTCCACTGGCATATCCCATATCCTTCATATTTCTATTTTCAGGTCTATTATTATTATTATTATTATTATTATTATTGCAACTACATCACCTCTTTATATATATATATAATATATTATATATATATATATATATATATATATATATATATATATATATATATATAAAGAGGTTCTTCGCCTCTCAAACCTCCTCAATAAAGATGTCCAGATCTTTCTTCTCGGGTATAAATATTGCGGTGGTGGGCTTTTACAAGCACTCCTCCTCCTCCTCCCTCCTCCTCCTCCTCCTCCTCCTCCCTCCCTCCTCCTCCTCCTCCTCCCTCCCTCCTCCTATTCCTCCATTCCCTCAGTTCTTCCGTATCGCCTTTTCTTACTTACACTGACCACCACTACCATAAAGTCTCCAGACGTCTCTCTCTTCTCTCTCTCTCTCCGTTTTTTTCTATTCATCTCTCTCTCTCTCTCTCTCTCTCTCTCATCTCTCTCTTCGTTTTCTATTTATTCATTCTCTCTCTCTCTCTCGTTTTTCTATCTATTCATCTCTCTCTCTCTCTCTCTCTCTCTCTCTCTCTCTCTCTCTCTCTCTCGTTTTCTAGCTATTCATTTCTCTCTCTCTCTCTATCTCTCTTAGACTAAAATCATTATGACACTGAATGCACAGTAAAAACCTGCTCCAACAGATAAGTGAGCACACGATGTCTCTTCTAAGGATGGACTATAACAAGTCTTTGAGACATCCTAATCCTTGTAACTCCTTGAAACTCTCTCTCTCTCTCTTTTCCTTCACCTCCTCTTCCCTCCCTCACCCACACCCCTCCGAAACCTCCGCAGGACCCTCTGCACCTATTCATAAGGACCCGCGCGCCGGCGTACCGTCCTCTGGTCCTGCGCGCCAAAATATATATTCCCTTTTTCCTTCCGGCCGGAGTCTAAAAATAGAACTCCCCTCCCCCCCTAACCCCGCCCGCGCAGGTAACGAGCGTAAAAATTGGACTCGATTCGATATTCCCGGTGTTTCTTGTCTAGTTTATTGGTTATTATTATTATTATTATTATTATTATTATTATTATTATTATTATTAATTATTATTTTAGATATTTATACACAAATAATGTATCTATGTTTTTCAGTTTTTCCATCTATGATTGCTGCTTGCGTCGGTTTTCTAACAATCAATAATAATAATAATAATAATAAAAAATCTGATGTAAATTATAACACAAATTACAATTACTTGTATATATATATATTCTATATATATATATATATATATATATATATATAAATTACTATTAATTTTTTTTTTTTCTTTTTTTTTTTTTTTTTTGGGATACGCTCACCACAAAGCCTTGAGATCCATCTTCGAGAAATATGAAAAAAGGAAATCGTGATGGCCGGTAGCGGGGAAACGAACCCTAGATACCATATGACGACGAGTCACCT
>NC_087211.1:81793013-81850513 GCF_015104395.2 Macrobrachium nipponense | reverse complement strand
GAGAGAGAGAGAGAGAGGCTGAGTGCTTGTGGTTTGTGGTGCCATAAAGAAAGG
Source organism: Macrobrachium nipponense (assembly GCF_015104395.2). Classification (NCBI taxonomy): domain Eukaryota; kingdom Metazoa; phylum Arthropoda; class Malacostraca; order Decapoda; family Palaemonidae; genus Macrobrachium; species Macrobrachium nipponense. The sequence goes on along the minus strand of NC_087211.1, from coordinate 81,850,459 downwards.
AGGAAGAAGAAGAAGAAGAAGAAGAAGAATTGTGGTCTCTGGTCACCCTCTGAATCTAATAAAGAGGCACCGATAAGTCTCTCTCTCTCTCTCTCTCTCTCTCTCTCTCTCTCTCTCTCTCACACACACACACACTTTTTAACCTTTTACTTTACCTCCATGCCCCTGTCAGGAGAGGGTGGAAACTAAGACAGAAGAAAGGGAATATGGACGGAGGTACAGTAAAAAGAATGAAAGGGGTTGCAGTTGGGGGCCATAGGGACGCCGCGAAGACTTCAAAGTAATGTCTACGGTGGGACGCGTGAGGTACTCTGACGGCCCTACCCAGCTACGGAGATATTAAGAGAACAGTGAATGTAATTAGTGCCATCGATGTCCAATGACAGATATGGCGAATGTGGGACAAAGGGAATGAAAAATAACTATTTTTAAATCCATCTAATTTCCTTGTTCTTTGTAAATACCACCCGAATGATCTTTGTCTAAATGTTATCTTTATCTGAAAAGGCATTGTTCGTTCAGCGTCGATATGAGTAGCTTTATCCTCGATCATTATTTAAACTGTATCTGCATTCTATCTATTGTTACAGATTAGCTATGCGTTACCACCCTAGTACAATTTTTCCTTGTATTTTAATAATTTACTTGCATTTTTATATATTTATTTATATTTATGTTAATTTATATGTTTTTTCTAATTTACATGTTTTTTTCAAATGAACAGCTTTACTTTGGAAGCTTGAATCTCAAGTAATAATAATAATAATAATAATAATGATTCCCATGACAAAAGTACTACAGAAGATGGATGCCGGGTACCAACTCAAGAAAAGAGGCAACAAAATCAACCATCTGATGTTCATGGACGACATCAAGCTGTATGGTAAGAACATCAAGGAAATAGATACCCTAATCCAGACTGTAAGGATTGTATCTGGGGACATCAGGATGGAGTTTGGAATAGAAAAATGCGCCTTAGTCAACATACAAAAAGGCAAAGTAACGAGAAACTGAAGGGATAAAGCTACCAGATGGGGAGCAACATCAAACACATAGATGAGACGGATACAAATACCTGGGAATAATGGAAGGAGGAGATATAAAACACCAAGAGATGAAGGACACGATCAGGAAAGAATATATGCAGAGACTCAAGGCGATACTCAAGTCAAAACTCAACGCCGGAAATATGATAAAAGCCATAAACACATGGGCAGTGCCAGTAATCAGATACAGCGCAGGAATAGTGGAATGGACGAAGGCAGAACTCCGCAGCATTGATCAGAAAACGAGGAAACAAATGACAATACACAAAGCACTACACCCAAGAGCAAATACGGGCAGACTATACATAACAACGAAAGGAAGGAGGGAGAGACTACTAAGTATAGAGGACTGCGTCAACATCGAAACAGAGCACTGGGGCAATATCTGAAAACCAGTGAAGACGAGTGGCTAAAGAGTGCATGGGAAGAAGGACTAATAAAAGTAGACGAAGACCCAGAAATATACAGAGACAGGAGAAAGACAGAAAGAACAGAGGACTGGCACAACAAACCAATGCACGGACAATACATGAGACAGACTAAAGAACTAGCCATCGATGACAATTGGCAATGGCTACAGAGGGGAGAGCTCAAGAAGGAAACTGAAGGAATGATAACAGCGGCACAAGATCAGGCCCTAAGAACCAGATATGTTCAAAGTACGATAGACGGAAATAACATCTCTCCCATATGTAGGAAGTGCAATACGAAAAATGAAACCATAAACCACATAGCAAGTGAATGCCCGGCACTTGCACAGAACCAGTACAAAAAGAGGCATGATTCAGTGGCAAAAGCCCTCCACTGGAGCCTGTGCAAGAAAACATCAGATACCTTGCAGTAATAAGTGGTACGAGCACCAAACCTGAAGGAGTGATAGAAAAACGATCAGGCAAAGATCCTCTGGGACTATGGTATCAGGACGGATAGGGTAATACGTGCAAACAGACCAGACGTGACGTTGATTGACAAAGTCCAGAAGAAAGTATCACTCATTGATGTTCGCAATACCATGGGACACCAGAGTTGAAGAGAAAGAGAGGGAAAAATTGGATAAGTATCAAGATCTGAAAATAGAAATAAGAAGGATATGGGTATGCCAGTGGAAATCGTACCCATAATCATAGGAGCACTAGGCACGATCCCAAGATCCCTGAAAAAGGAATCTAGAAAAACTAGAGGCTGAAGTAGCTCCAGGACTCATGCAGAAGAGTGTGATCCTAGAAACGGCACACATAGTAAGAAAAGTGATGGACTCTAAGAGCAGGATGCAACCCGGAACCCCACACTATAAATACCACCCAGTCGAATTTGGAGGACTGTGATAGCCAAAAAAAAAAAAAAAAAAAAAAAAAAAAAAAAAAAAAAAAAAAAAAAAAAAAAAAAAAAAAAAAAAATAATAATAATAATAATAAGAAGAAGAAGAAGAAGAAGAAGAAGAAGAAGAAGAAGGATATGGGATATGCCAGTGAAAATTGTAGCCATAATCATAGGAGCACTAGGCACGATCCTAAGATCCCTGAAAAGGAACCTGGAAAAACTAGTAGATGCCGAAGTAGCTCCAGGACTCGTGCAGAAGATTGTGCCCTAGAAACAGCGAACATAGTAAAAAAAAAGTGATGGACTCCTAAGGAGGAGGCAGGATGCAACCCCCGGAACCCCACACTATAAATACCACTCAGTCGAATAGGATGACTGTGGTATGAAAAAAAAACAATAAATAAATAAATAAAATAAATAAAATAAAATAATAATAATAAAATAATAATAATAATAATAATAATAAAGCTACCAAGATGGGAGCACATCAAACACATAGATGAGACAGGATACAAATACCTGGGAAGAATGGAAGGAGGAGATATAAAACACCAAGAGATGAAGGACACGATCAGGAAAGAATATATGCAGAGACTCAAGGCGATACTCAAGTCAAAACTCAACGCCGGAAATATGATAAAAGCCATAAACACATGGGCAGTGCCAGTAATCAGATACAGCGCAGGAATAGTGGAATGGACGAAGGCAGAACTCCGCAGCATAGATCAGAAAACCAGGAAACAAATGACAATACACAAAGCACTACACCCAAGAGCAAATACGGACAGACTATACATAACACGAAAGGAAGGAGGGAGAGGCCACTACTAAGTATAGAGGACTGCGTCAACATTGAAAACAGAGCACTGGGGCAATATTTTTTTTCGAAACAAAACCCAGTTGAAGACGACGTGGCTAGAAGGACTAATAAAAGTAGACGAAGACCCAGAAATATACAGAGACAGGAGAAAGAACGAAAGAACAGAGGACTGGCACAACAAACCAATGCACGGACAATACATGAGACAGACTAAAGAACTAGTCCCAGCGATGACAATTGGCAATGGCTACAGAGAGGAGAGCTAAAGAAGGAAACTGAAGGAATGATAACAGCGGCACAAGATCAGGCCCTAAGAACCAGATATGTTCAAAGTACGATAGACGGAAATAACATCTCTCCCATATGTAGGAAGTGCAATACGAAAAGTGAAACCATAAACCACATAGCAAGTGAATGCCCGGCACTTGCACAGAACCAGTACAAAAAGAGGCATGATTCAGTGGCAAAAGCCCTCCACTGGAGCCTGTGCAAGAAACATCAGACTACCTTGCAGTAATAAGTGGTACGAGCACCAACCTGAGGGAGTTGATAGAAAACGATCACGCAAAGATCCTCCTTGGGAACTATGGTATCAGAACGGATAGGGTGATACGTGCAAATAGCCAGACGTGACGTTGATTGACAAAGTCAAGAAGAAAGTATCGCTCATTGATGTCGCAATACCATGGGACACCAGAGTTGAAGAGAAAGAGAAAAGGGGAAAAAATGATAAGTATCAAGATCTGAAAATAGAAATAAGAAGGATATGGGATATGCCAGTGGAATCGTACCCATAATCATAGGAGCAATAGGCACGATCCCAAGATCCCTGAAAAGGAATCTAGAAAAACTAGAGGCTGAAGTAGCTCCAGGTCTCATGCAGAAGAGTGATCCTAGAAACGGCACACATAGTAAGAAAAGTGATGGACTCCTAAGGAGGCAGGATCAACCCGGAACCCCACACTATAAATACCACCCAGTCGAATTGAGGAAGGACTGTGATAGAGCAAAAAAAAAAAAAAAAATAATAATAATAATAATAATAAATAAATAAATAAAATAAATAAACAAATGACCTCTGTGGTGGGCTTGTTCTATATGAACAGGATTCGTCTTAATAATAATAATAATAATAATAATAATAATAATAATAATAATAATAATAATAATAATAATAATAATAATAAATTTTGTTTAACATTAGGAGTTCCAGAGAGAGATCCGAAGTGAAGAGACTGCAAATCTTAAGGAAAATTATACTTTTTCCTGGTTCAGAAATATACACAAATCAAATACAAGCAACTGAAATGGCTGACCATTCAAATTATGAATGTTCACGGCCAGTTTATCCTTTCAGAATTTAAATAAACGTTAAGTGATGCTTCTGCTTTTACAAAATGTATGTATGCATGCATGCAAGCACGTCTCAGAGTTATGCCAAAAATAATGTTACTGCATGATTATGGAAAATAATGTTACTGCATGATGATGAAATCGTTAAATGTTTTGAACATTAGTTGGCACAATGAATAAATAAATAAATAAATAAATAAAATAAATAAATAAATAAATAAATAACTAAATAAATAAATAAATAAATAAATAAATAAATAAATAAATTCATTAATTAATTGCTAAAAATAAAAACTAAAAATACCTTCAATCTGGGTATCGTGGTTCCCAAAAGAATTGCTAAAATTCGGGAACGCACACCCTTCTGGCCTTAAACCATCTATAAGAAATATATACGCTCGTAGCCCTGATAAATTTGATGGGCCTTATGCCAGCGCCAGGTCGCCATCCTCCTCAATTCAATACATACTTTAGGTATGAATGGCTTGGAACAGACCATACAGGAAATAGTTATTTATTTACAAAATGTACCCGTGTATACATTGAAACATTAAAATCGTGTATGTGTATATAGTAAGATATATTATATACATATATATAATATATATATATATTATATATATATATATATATATATATAAACGATTTTAACGTTCATTGAAACATTAAAATCGTATATATATATATAACAAACTATCCAGAGAGATCAAAGGTCCATACCCCCCATTCAGCCCGTGGAAAATCTCACACCCCCAAGGGGTATGGATGCCCCTTGCTAAGAACCCCTGGTCTGAGGAATCAAAAGCATGTATAGTTATTAACAAAATGTACCCGTGTATACATGGACACATTAAAATCGTCTATATACAAATATCCAGAGATCAAGTTCCATACCCCCAGCATGTGGTTCTCATACCCCCAAGGGGTATGGATGCCCCTTGCTAAGAACCCCTGGTCGAGGAATCCAAAAGCATGATAGTATTAACAAAAGTACCCGTGCCATACATGGCACATAAAATCGTCTATATACAAATATCCAGAGATCAAGTTCCATACCCCCAGCATGTGGTTCTCATACCCCCAAGGGGTATGGATACCCCTTGCTAAGAACCCCTGGTCTATAAGGAATACGGTCTACGGTCTGTCTCCCGTGATTTCCACCGGTAATTGACCGCTTAGTCAGGAGATTTCGTCCGCATAGGAACGGTCATAGCTGGTCAGGGCGGCGCCCTTTGAGTTCATAATGAAATTCGTCTTAGCTTTGGTTACGTCAAACGTTGAATTTTTTTTTTCTCTCTCTAACGTCTAACTGAGAGAGAGAGAGAGAGAGAGAGAGAGAGAGAGAGAGAGAGAGAGAATATGATTTTAGATGTGCAACGCTACAATGACAGGGAATAATCTATAACCAGGAAAAGTAAAAGTAAGAATAAAAAGTGTGGAGAGAGAGAGAGAGAGAGAGAGAGAGAGAAGAGAGAGAGAGAGAATGTGATTTCAGATGTGCAACGCTATACAATCAAAGGGAATAATCTAAAACCAGGAAAACTAAACATAAGAATAAAACAGGTGAAGAAAAAAGGAGAGAGAGAGAGAGAGAGAGAGAGAGAGAGAGAGAGAGAGAGAGAGAGAGAGAGAGAGAGAGAAAGTACGAGCGTTAAAATGCTTTGCAAATTCTGAATGAAATATAAGAAATTTATTAAACTAACAAAATAAAATAATTCAATCTTTTAGTTTTCATTAGTATAGTTTTTTTTTAAACACCCAAACCCTATGCAGTGTAAATTTATGTAAATTTCAAAGCGTTTCATTTACGCTCAGCTAGAACCATGCTTTGTATATGTGATTCACTTCAATCTTAAACTTTCTTATTTTACTGTCTAAGCTATGAATTGTCATCCCATATTTCCACAACCTTGCAGTTGTTTGAAAAACAACAACAGTAATATATTACCTTGGCACTATAACGCAATCTAGAACCTTGCAGTTGTTTATAACAGTAATATATCACCTTGGCACTAAAGTACAAAGAGCCAATCACATGCAACCTTATTTCTATATGTTTATCCATTTATTAGTTAATTTATCTTTCTTTTCTAATGAATCATCTCTTCTTTCTTTATTTCCCATTCCTCGAATCTTCTGTAATTCTTTGAAAGCTTGAATTTCTAGTCAGTGGTCTCTGTATAGCTGTTCCATAAGAATACGGTTCATCTTCTGAATATAATAATAATAATAATAATAATAATAATAATAATAATAATAATAATAATAATAATAATAATAATAATAATAATAATAACATTAATATTTCGGTAGAAGACCCTCTTTTATGCAAATGCTGTTAAAAAGAATGGCAGAATTAAGCGAGTTGATTTTATATGTTGTTTTTTCTATTTTCCTTACAATTCGCTTCTCAATATGAGTATTGGCCAGTTACTCAGAAACATCGCTGAGCCTGAGAAGCGAATTGTAAAAAAACCATTATAAAATCAACTCGCTTAATTCTGCCATTCTTTTTAACAGAATAATAATAATAATAATAATAATAATAATAATAATTAATAATAATAATAATAATAATAATAATAATAATAATAATAATAATAATACACGAACTCTTCACATTTTTTTTATTATTGTGGACCCCTCAGAACAATATATACTCTCGTGATAGAGTTTTCCCCCCAACCCAAATAGTAATAATAATAATAATAATAATAATAATAATAATAATAATAATAATAATAATAATAATAATAATACTGGTGGTGTGTATCACAGAAACAAATAACTTGACATATGCAGGAGCAAGATTAGTAGCAGAACTGATGGGAATCCGAACACCAACACCACCAGCACAACCAACCCAACAGAAACCAAAACAGCAACCTCCTTGGAAAAGGCGCCTGGAAAAGCAAATCATGGTGATGAGATCTGACTTGAGTAAACTGAAAGAGATGGCAGAAAAAAGGCTAAGAAGCAAGAAAACAAGGGAGGAACTCAACGAGAAATACAAAGTACAAGAGAGGGGACTAAACAACACAATAGAAGACGTAAAACAGAGGCTTAAGGCCAAAGCACATAAGATCCAACGGTACATGAACAGGAATAAGGGATACCAACAGAACAAACTATTCGGAACCAACCAGAAAAGACTATACAGCCAACTAAGAGGGGAAGACAACCACCCAGAAATTCCTGAAGCCGAACCAAGTAAGAGACTCTGGGAAAACATATGGAGCAATCCGGTATCACACAACAAACATGCAACATGGCTCCAGGAAGTCAAGGAAGAAGAAACAGGGAGAATAAAACAAAGATTCACAGACATCACGACAGACACAGTCAGACACCAACTAAAAGAAAATGCCAAACTGGAAAGCCCCAGGTCCCGATGAAGTCCATGGATACTGGCTCAAAAACTTCAAGGCCCTACACCCACGAATAGCAGAACAACTCCAGCATTGTATCTCAAATCACCAAGCACCCAAATGGATGACCACAGGAAGAACATCCTTTGTACAAAATGACAAGAGTAAGGGAAATATAGCCAGTAACTACAGGCCTATCACCTGCCTACCAATAATGTGGAAGTTACTAACAGGTATCATCAGTGAAAGGCTATACAAACTACCTAGAGGAGGAACAAACACCATCCCCCCCACCAACAGAAAGGCTGCAGAAGGAAGTGTAGGGGCACAAAAGACCAGCTCCTCATAGACAAAATGGTAATGAAGAACAGTAGGAGAAGGAAAAACCAACCTAAGCATGGCATGGATAGACTATAAGAAAGCCTTCGACATGATACCACACACATGGCTAATAGAATGCCTGAAAATATATGGGGCAGAGGAAAATACCATCAGCTTCCTCAAAAATACAATGCGCAACTGGAATACAATACTTACAAGCTCTGGAATAAGACTAGCAGAGGTTAATATCAGAGGGAGGGATCTTCCAGGGCGACTCACTGTCCCCACTACTCTTCGTAGTAGCCATGATTCCCTTGACAAAAGTACTACAGAAGATGGATGCCGGGTACCAACTCAAGAAAAGAGGCAACAGAATCAACCATCTGATGTTCATGGACGACATCAAGCTGTATGGTAAGAGCATCAAGGAAATAGATACCCTAATCCAGACTGTAAGGATTGTATCTGGGGACATCAGGATGGAGTTTGGAATAGAAAAATGCGCCTTAGTCAACATACAAAAAGGCAAAGTAACGAGAACTGAAGGGATAAGCTACCAGATGGGAGCAAACATCAAACACATAGATGAGACAGGATACAAATACCTGGGAATAATGGAAGGAGGAGATATAAACACCAAGAGATGAAGGACACGATCAGGAAAGAATATATGCAGAGACTCAAGGCGATACTCAAGTCAAAACTCAACGCCGGAAATATGATAAAAGCCATAAACACATGGGCAGTGCCAGTAATCAGATACAGCGCAGGAATAGTGGAATGGACGAAGGCAGAACTCCGCAGCATAGATCAGAAAACCAGGAAACATATGACAATACACAAAGCACTACACCCAAGAGCAAATACGGACAGACTATACATAACACGAAAGGAAGGAGGGAGAGGACTACTCAGTATAGAGGACTGCGTCAACATCGAAAACAGAGCACTGGGGCAATATCTGAAAACCAGTGAAGACGAGTGGCTAAAGAGTGCATGGAAGAAGGACTAATAAAAGCAGACGAAGACCCAGAAATATACAGAGACAGGGAGAAAAGACAGAAAGAGAAGACTGGCACAACAAACCAATGCACGGACAATACATGAGACAGACTAAAGAACTAGCCAGCGATGACAATTGGCAATGGCTACAGAGGGGAGAGGTAAAGAAGGAAACTGAAGGAATGATAACAGCGGCACAAGATCAGGCCCTAAGAACCAGATATGTTCAAAGTACGATAGACGGAAATAACATCTCTCCCATATGTAGGAAGTGCAATACGAAAAGTGAAACCATAAACCACATAGCAAGTGAATGCCCGGCACTTGCGCAGAACCAGTACAAAAAGAGGCATGATTCAGTAGCAAAAGCCCTCCACTGGAGCCTGTGCAAGAAACATCAGCTACCTTGCAGTAATAAGTGGTACGAGCACCAACCTGAAGGAGTGATAGAAAACGATCAGGCAAAGATCCTCTGGGACTATGGTATCAGAACGGATAGGGTGATACGTGCAAACAGACCAGACGTGACGTTGATTGACAAGGTCAAGAAGAAAGTATCACTCATTGATGTCGCAATACCATGGGACACCAGAGTTGAAGAGAAAGAGAGGAAAAATTGGATAAGTATCAAGATCTGAAAATAGAAATAAGAAGGATATGGGATATGCCAGTGGAAATCGTACCCATAATCATAGGAGCACTAGGCACGATCCCAAGATCCCTGAAAAGGAATCTAGAAAAACTAGAGGCTGAAGTAGCTCCGGGCCTCATGCAGAAGAGTGTGATCCTAGAAACGGCACACATAGTAAGAAGAGTGATGGACTCCTAAGGAGGCAGGATGCAACCCGGAACCCCACACTATAAATACCACCCAGTCGAATTGGAGAACTGTAATAGAGCAAAAAAAAAAAAAAAAATAAAAAAAAAAAAAATAATAATAATAATAATAATAATAGCATTGCGGCAAGATACGTTTACGTGTTGCTCTCTCTCTCTCTCTCTCTCTCTCTCTCTCTCTCTCTCTCTCTCTCTCTCTCACACAAACGCTGGATTAGGGAAACAAGAGCCTGGTGCAAGGCCTATAATCCCTACGGTGCAGCGACGGTCACGAATCGACCATCATCGTAAGAGAAACATTTATATACATTCAACACTTGTGGGAAAAAACTGAAATGAGAGGGACAGGACCTCGAAAAATACAGAATTAACGATGATTAGCTTGTTGTGATAATAATAATGACAAAGATCTACTTTTGCAATACACCCTAAAGCCAGTTTTCCTATAAGATCCCTTTATATCAACGGGGTCTGTGAGACGATATCCTTACTCAGCCTAGGGACAGGATGTTAATTTATACTGGCGTCCATTGATTTGAGGTTCGTGTTCTTAATTAATTCTGTGATTGATTAAACCGACAATAGTACCCAGTTATGTTTATCCACACCGGAAAGACCTCATTATAGCTATACCAAGGCAGTTGTGAATTTCCCCCCGCCCCCTCCCCCGGCGAGTGCGTCTAGTCTATAAGTCTCATATAGCGAGAGGAACAGTACCACACTCCTCCTAAAGACAATCAATAATCTAATGCTGTTTTAGATAAACCATAAGTACTCGAACAGCTAAAACAATCTGCATCCGTCAAGTATCTTAAAAGCAACGCCATAACAACAACAACAACAACAACAACGGAGTCACAGGGAACAAACATGCGTCTAGGCTTTCTTTGTTTCCACGAGTCTACTGCAGCAAAAGGTCAACCTTTGGCGCTGATGCTGCTGCTGCTGCCTCCTCCCCTCCTCCTCCTCCTCTGCGTTTGAATCTGGGGGGAAGGATTTCGCCCCTGGGTAAGCTGCCACAACCAGAATCCTACCCCCTACCCCCAACCCACAATCCCATCCTCCAATACCCTCTACACCTCCAGCAGATCCACGTCTGCACAAGGATGACAATGATGCTCTGTCGTGTCCTTAACTCCTTTCCATCCTTCGCCTCTCAAGTTTCGTAGGGCTACGCTTAACCAACATTACCAGAATCTAAAACTTCTCATCGTAAACATGTTAAGTAATCGCCAACAGCGACGATAATGGCAATAGGCGCAGCATTATTTAAAATATCACAAAATGCACCCTCCATGATGCTGGTACCATGATGCTAAGTTTCTGTGTATGTCCTCTTTCCTCACGCCCTTATGTCAAGTTCCTTCTTCTCCTTCTCTATCCCCAACACCTCCCAACCCCCATCCCCCTCCTACCCACCTCCAATCACCTTTTCATATATTTCCTAAATCAAGCAGGCAACCTAATTAAGGTATTCATTTTATTGCATGGTCTGTGAGTCGACCGAGTATTCAGGAGATAGGCCGAGTCATTTCAAACTTTCAATTTCCTCTCGGCGAAAATCTCGCTGCATAGCTAACTTCTCCGTTGCTTCCTTCTCTTACCCCTCCCTCCCATCTCCCTCTCTCCCTCGGTATTTTCTCTCCCTCCTCCCCCACATCAGGCCATATTGCAGCTTATGCTGTTGCCATCGCCTTCCGAGAGAGGATATTCTGTCGTAAAAGCGGGCGTGATAATCGGTCTACAAACAGATATGGGTCTAGCGATGAAACCAATATGGCGAACTTTCAAATTGATTCCATCAAGAAACATTTAGCATAATGGGCGTGAAATCAACTTTCAAGAAAGGGCACGAAGCATAGTGTATATATAGAGAGAGCCAATGGTCACTCAGCCGGGGAAACCAAGGTTCAAGGAGAACCATTCTAGGCGTGAATGACACCGACAGTCCTGAAAGGCTGTCTACGTATGTTGCCATGCCCGGTGCTACAGGTAGCACTAGACCTTGAATGCGCTATGCAGTTTTCAAAGTAACATACAATTAATGGAATCAAGCTTATAGTGGTGTTATATGGTGAATTCGGTTCCTCAGGGCCTACTAATGAAATATTTTTATCGTCACTAGACGTAGAATTGTGTATGTAAGGTTACGAGGCATTGTGAGAGTAAAATATATAACTATGTTTTGATAGCAGCCAATCTTATGATGAACACACCAACTGCTTCAAACCGAGCAATTCTATATATAAAATACTAAATTTAAGCTCAATAAAACTAAAACGTTTTCTAAAATCAAGAAACTGCAAAACTTTACTAAAGAAAATAAAAAATAAAATTTAAAAAAAACTAAACGTGCACCTAATTTGAGAGGATAAAAAAAGGATGTAAATTCAAGAAGAACACGGGTTTACGCTCTATACACATTATTATGATAATAGACACCAATGACTCGTTCGTATATTTATTAATTCATTTATTCGTCTATTTTTAGGTCAAAGAGACGTATTGAAACAAAGCAAGCTCATCCACAGGTCATGACTGCATGCATATCTCGGGAACTGTTGTGGTGGATGAGATTCAGATGAGGGTAGAAGTGGTTCATTATACATCTTTTTGGGGTTGTTTAATTACTTATATGCAAAGTAGGTCGAGAGGGGATGTTGGTACTTATACTACAGGCATGATGGATGATGCACAAGACGTATGATAATTGATTTTATGTGAATATTAGTAGCAAATTCTGGGTGAGTTTTTAATGGTGAGCGTTTAGGCCTACACGAAAGATTCCACGTTTCCAAACCCATTTTAGCATCGCAGCTGTAACTTCGAGAACAGTTCATCAAACGCCACACATCGCGCCCTCTTTTCCTCTCTTGGAAGCCCCTCCCCCCTTCTTTTAACCTCCCTCGACAACAAACCCCCGCCCCCCTATAATTCTCCCTCTCCCGGAGCGAGTCTGCTCGCCCCCCCCCCCTCCCCCCCCCCGTCCCCCTCCCCTCCCACAACCCACCTCCAGCGATTATAGTAACGGCTAACTCGTACCCGCGGTGCACTTGTTATTGTTGCATTTGCCCGGTTTTTTTTATGTTGTTCTTCTTCCCCCTTTGTTTCGCTGCTTCTACTTCTTGTTATTATTCTCTCCCAGTTTCCTTAGAGATAAAAGCATATTGTTCTTGTTGAAAGTGGTACTAAACCTTGCGTAAATGTACAGACGGAGGAGAAATGAGATGTCTATCAATGGAAACAAAAAGGGTTTCGTCCATTCCCAGCTTCGGGTTTGTTTATGCTCCGATAAGCGACAGGGCTTGAAGAGTTGCCAATTCGGGTAATTACCGCCATCTTGCTGCCTGCATCGGTCTCATTAGGACTCAATGCTTGATTTAATTGAGCATACGGGCCTTCAATAGCCTTTAAAAAAACATGCATTCAAAGGTCATCGTGCCTCTACTTCAAAGATTTGGATTATTGCATAACCAGCCCCCCTACATTCGCGTTCGTCCGGTTGTAGACTATAGACTCAGAGGCGTTAGGACGCTCGCAAGATGTAAGGTCTTATATTGGGCATTGTTAGTGTCATTAGATGCTATTCTTCTTAAAATGAATAAAAGTTCTCTTTGAAAAGACTGGATGATGAACATTGTTCCTTTCAAATTTATATATATACAAAAAGGACAGGTCGACGAGGCTAGAAGCACACCATGTAGTACTATTATACATAGAGTTCACTAAACTAAAGATTCAGCATCCTGTCTCCCAGTTATATAATAATGGCAGTGACTTTCATTTCTCTCTCTCTCTCTCTCTCTCTCTCTCTCTCTCTCTCTCTCTCTCTGGAATAAAAAACCTCTTGATGATGAGGTTTGCTGAAGTACTACGTTTTAAATGCAATGTCTTTTCCATACTTCGTGGAATATGCTGGATAAGAAATTCTTTTTGTTAAGGTGTTCTTAGTCCTAACCTGTTTCCAGAATTGTGAAGATGTTTATACAATATAAAATCGATAAAAGATTCATTTACAAGCATTTGAAACCCAGAAATTATACTGAGAAACTAAATTACTAATATATTTTCCTACGTGTTAGTCTAAAACTAGCTTTCGCGCAAGTTTTTGGTCCAAACATGAGTCTAACGCCGAGATGAACTTACCGGCTGTGTAGGCGTTGGTAAGCCCAGGAGAAATGGAGACAGCTTTCCGTTTGTGTTATCTCGCTGGACTGATAAGTTGTTTAAAAGACTAAAAAAAAAAAGAAAAAAAAAAAAGAAAAAAAAAAACGAATCCCGGTGGTATTTCTATTCAGTATGACTTCGAATCACAGCCTGTGGAAGAAAAAGGCGAGAGAATGATTGGTTAGTTTTATGTAATATGGCGTCGATATGATTATGGCAGCCGACGCGAAAATAAGTTTATTATAATTGATTTGGTTTAACAAATTAATCTGGGAAATTGTGGTGAGATGATACTGGAGATAAAAGGTTTTTATGGTATATTCTTATTCCAGAGCATCAATTAATAAAACATTAATAATTTAGACAAAATACCTTCACATACGCCTAAACATATCAATGTCACTTATAGGAAATTGTGTAACCAAGCTTATTTTGGACATTCTACACGAACTGAAAGGCAAAATAAACCGAAAACTACGAGCAAGTTGATTTATTAGAGCAAATATAACCTAAAATATTGTCTAAATTCAATGCTCGCGCCCCGCGGGCAGCTGAGAGAGCAACATGAGACCATATGAGCTGCACGTTGAGGCTAACGTGGAATACAAAGATTGAATTTAAATACCCACGATGCCTGTCTGACACTCTCTCTCTCTCTCTCGGGTGGCAGGGTTGCCATTCCGCAATGTCGACTTCAGGTTATATTTCTCTATATACTATTTACGCACTCGTATTTCTTAATATAAAGCAAGTCTAATTGTGAGGACAAAGCTGCTTTACATTTAGAATCGTCTATTAACAGGTAAAATGAGAGATAAGATCATATAAAATGAAATACACGATCCCCAAATCGAGCAAGAATTGCCAACATCACTCTTCATATTGCACAGTCAAGCAAACCAACACTAGACCTAATGGAATCGCTAGATGAACTTGAGCTATTCACGATACATTTGAACATAAGAAACTAAGATATTTGAAGACACTTGTTCATGAAGGTTGGAGGACACACCCTAGGCATCACAAGTAAATGGGAAATACCTGTTGCTCAACACGTGAAGATCGGAAGGCTATATTTAGCTGTTCACTATACCAGCTCACCTGAGAATTTGATGGTGTGCAAAGTTACAGTGAAACGTGATATGCTTTTAATGGAAAGACCAGAGTAACATATCGTCAGAATTATTATTATTATTATTATTATTATTATTATTATTATTATTATTATTATTATTATTATTATTATTATTATTCAGAAGATGAACCCTATTCATATGAAACAGGCCCACCAAAAGGGCCACTGACTTAAAATTCATAGCTTCCAAAGAATATTATGGTGTTCATTAGGAAGAGGCAGTAAGAAGTGGTCTCACTTATTAAAAAGAAAAAAATATATAAGTTAATAAATAGATAAAAATGTCTTAAAATGCAAGGAGTTTTCCCTTGAACTTACAAAGAAATTATTTATTTGACACAACAGGACGAACAAGAAACTTGACTGAAAATCAATTAACCTAAAATGAAGAAGAAGAAAGACAAGGCTAACTATTATACGCCCAACATCGGCCTAAAGATTCATAAAGATACGAGATTATTTTAAGATTTTTTTTTATGGCATCACGTACTCTTAAAACTTAATGGACTACTAATGACAAGTGAATCATTAGGGAAATCTCTGAATTATCCTAAGGGTAATTATTAAGTGCTACACTCACTCGTAACTCTCAACTGTCAAGTTTATCATTATATCTTAAAGTGGGCATGATACACTTTTTTTGTATTATTTAAAAAAAAGTATTTTAGTTAATGTTTTGATAAGGTTTGACATTTAGGCGTGTATACACACACACACACAAATAATATATATATATATATATATATATATATATATATATATATATATATATATATATATTATATATGCATATACACACATATAATATTTATTTATTTATTTGTCTATTTGCGTGCATGTGCATGTGATAGACAGACAACAAAATATATTTATTTTTATTTTCTTATTTATCAATTTGTTTTTATGTGTCTACTTGCCCATTATTTGTTTTCCTTCCCTATACTCTGTCGCCTTCAGCCTAAGCAAAGTAAAGCAAAGAGATTTTAATAATGGTATTTGTAATAAATAATATTAAAAGAAATGTTTTTTTTTTCATCTTGATGAGTAATAAAAAGTTATATTTTTCTCGGTATATTATAACAAATTGCAAAGTAAGTTTAACTTTAGTAAATAAGATATAAATGTCAAAATCTCGCCAAATAATAATAATAATAATAATAATAATAATAATAATAATAATAATAATAATAATAATAATAATAATAATTGCATTACACCCTATAATAGGTATTTCAGTCAGCTAATTATTTACACTAATTGCAAAAACATAAGCGCAACTTCCTATCCGGTTAGAGAGAGAGAGAGAGAGAGAGAGAGAGAGAGAGAGAGAGAGAGAGAGAGAGAGAGAGAGACTACCAACCGTCCATATAAGCCTAAGTTGTGTTGGCTTCGATAATACTTCGTACGTTCAGCCAAATAAGGTTCCTGACTCTCCAAGCATAGATTCTCTCTCTCTTTCTCTCTCTCTCTCTCAAGAACTGGAAACGTAGAGATAACCACGTGACCGCTGCTGCTGGTATGTCTCTAATGTCTCTTTCGTAATTACCAATTATCTCAGTAATGCTCTCTTGTATTATCTCGGTTTACCGATACGAAGCACTCTGCCTTCTCTTAGGCCTAGTCTCAATACGAAATCTAAATTTACCAGTGAAGTCGTTCTTAAAAGATAGTATTAACTCATAGGTCTACAGAAGACATAAGAATAGCGGAAATCAGTCTCACTGCTCTCTCCTAATATTCGATCCCACGAGGGAGAAACGAATTGGGACCCTGTAGGTCTAAGCACACACGCACATACATATCACGTGCACACGTGTGTATGAAAATGTGTACATGCTGTTCACATCCATATAAGGAATGAGTTATAGTGAACCTTATCTTAATCTATCGAGTTTCTTTAGTTTTTTTGCGAATTCTGAGGGTTCCAGAGCCAATAAATTCTGCCTCAATTCTAGGCAAGTGTTAAATTCCACGTTAATGCTTCATAGACCTAGGCCAGATTAGACAGAAGTGAATTCCAAGTCTACCAAAACAAACAACTTATGAAGGATTGAAAATATTGTTTCTCCATTTTATTGTCATAATGTTTATTGAGTGTATAACCGTTTCTAGTCCTAGCTATTTTTGTAGTGCGAGCGTATCTCTCAGGAAAAGTTACACTGGGAAATCCGTAGCAATTTTTATTGGTCTATTAGGTTTTTACGCCCTAGGAAGCTGTATAAATAAATACCCCACCTGCAATATATTACAATGCCTCTCAAAATGCATAGCTGACTCCCATCTTGAATTACCCATTTAGTTTCTCGTTCTAACCAAACTAAAATCATCTTCAACGTAGTTTTGGCGTTACATTAATATATAAAATAGATAGTCTCATGAGTCTACGGTTTTATTTTGCCATTGCAGAACCCTTACCCTTCTTGATAAAGGACATTTCGTGTTAGTTACCGTGCCATTGTCTTCGATGTCAGGAGCTGACAGCTTAGCATCTAAACAAAAGAAGGGTTGAAGCCCTAGACTCAGAGACTAGTCATACTATATATATACCAAGTTTTCCTTCAACCAATGCTTAAGAGGATTAAAGAAGGATTATCAGTGGGAGTGACCTAAATTGGCTTAACTGTGGATGGATCTCTTGGTATAAATACCACCTTTTCTGTAACTTTTCTCGTTCATCTACCTGAAGAGAGAGACAGCAGTCTCTGAAATAGGGTATTTTCTCTCTATATTTTGGCGTTTTATGGGCTCCTCTTATTAGATGGAATGGATATCCGATGGAATTCTGTTGTAACAGCGCATTTCTACCGGTCATACCAAGAATACGTTCAAGTTGTGTGTTTTTTTTTTAACAATGGTGTCAAGAAACATGTCTTTTGCCGTCGTATGTCTCGCATAAACCAGAAACGCAACCAATCCAACAGGACATTAGACTCCATGGCATAGCTTAACTGACGCTCTTAGGAAGCTGGAGGAATGAACCTTTCATTTAGTGCAAATCGCGTAGATTTTTTTTTACTGTTTCACATGGTCACGACGTAATTTCAAGATGAAACTATATAAGTCTAATGCCCATGGCAAAAGGCGTATATATCAGCAGCGTTCTATTCTCCTGGAAATGTTTGTGACTTCGGTCTGACTATACTCTATTTTTTTCCATCTGTCCATCCGCCTGTGGTGTTTGCGCATGGGAACACTGCACCTCGGGCTTTAAATAATATCCTATTTCGAATCTTAACGGTGTAATTCGCATACAGTAAATTATTAAAACACTTCTCAGTTGCAAATGTACACCCAGATATTCTTTTATTAACCTAAAACTTACACAAAGCGTAACTATTTACAGCCTGGGACGCAGTGTTACCAAGCGAAAACACAACAGGCGGATGGACAGATGGAAAAAAACAGAGTATAGAGACGAGAAAGTGAAGTTTCAGTCTAGAGACGAACACTTAGAGCTTTCGGTCTAACTAGAGAGAGAGAAAAAGAATAAAAAAGTTGATTTTCGGTCTAATTAAAGAAAGAAATAAGGGGGCCGAATTTTCGGTCTTATAAAAAACAAAATAAAAACAAAAAGCGAATTTTCGGTCTGACTAGAAACAAACCAAACAAAAAAAAAATGATTTTGCGGTCCAGTTAAAAAATAGAAAGTTACTTTTCTGTCTAATTAAAGACAAAAATTTTAATTTTCGGTCTTACCAGGAAAAAAAAAAATAATAATAATTCTTCGGTCTAGTTTAAAACCAAAAAAAATTACTTTTCTGTCCGATTAAAACAAAAAATGTTAATTTTCGGTCTAACTAGAGAGAGACGAAAAGAGAGAGTTTTCGAAACCATCCTGGAACTCCACAATCCTTGGAACCGTCTCCCGTTAGCGATCGCTTACCGCTGCAGTTCTGAAGTAGCCGTTGGCATAGTACTACTGTGTTGTTTATATATTTCAGCGCCTTTTGGCGCCTAGATTGTTTTTAAAACACGTTTTTTTCGTTTTACTTTTGTAAATAAGTGTTTTATAAGTTGATTTTAAGTTTGGTGATCGAATTGCTTGCCAGGAAAGCAAACTGCAAATACGGAGCGGTATACATCAGCCTAGGGTTTTCAAAAGTACCGATGGTTTCGTATTACAATACGTCAAACTTAGTGTATCAAAGCGCATATATAACTCATGAATAAAGAAATGTCCTAATTTCTTTTATATGTAAATAACTTTTGACAAATATTTTATCGGTTAATAAAGAGTGGATGTGTCATCTACGTGTTTTTTTAAATCTTACACCATGGGATAAACTGAATAAGAGGACTGGAGCAGAATTATGTATTAATGTACCAAGCGGTGTCGTCATGCTAAAGTGAACTTGAAAAGTAATTGTTTTCTCTCGACCAAATCCTGGATGTACACAACAAAATGGCGAGAAGGACGTCCATAAATATTCCTCCTATACGAAGCGTCTGCAGTTGGGAGCCCCAAGCGCTGGTTTTCGAGTGAGTAATGTCATAATATTAGCATAGGCCTAGGTTAACGGCACTTGTTTGAGTTGGTATTTAGTATTCAATGTTTTAAACGTGATATATGTATTGTCCATGCTTTGTTTTTTTTTTTTTTCTCTCTCTCTCTCGTGTCGTT
The DNA here is from genome assembly GCF_015104395.2 of Macrobrachium nipponense. Lineage (NCBI taxonomy): Eukaryota > Metazoa > Arthropoda > Malacostraca > Decapoda > Palaemonidae > Macrobrachium > Macrobrachium nipponense. Next base: position 81,830,469 of record NC_087211.1, on the reverse strand, counting down.
TTGTTTTTTTTCCTTGTCATAGGTCTAGGGCAAAACATGCTTCTGTCTTTTACTCATGTCAAACTCTCTCTCTCTCTCTCTCTCTCTCTCTCTCTCAATTACCATAAACTTAAGAGACAGGTCGTGGGAAATACGATCTCGCGGCCTACGGGTAAATTTACCGAGTCAGGCGCACGTCCTTGAGGTCAGGTCAGGTCCAAAAGATTGTCCCTGGGGTAACCTGCTCCGGTTTGAACCCGATCTCTACCTCGTAAACAACTCTCAACAGAAGAGAAAGTTCAGCTTCGTTCAGTAGAGTTCATTTTCGCGGGCGTCTTTCTAGGTATGGAAAAACTTTCCTTTTCTTAGTGATTGACATTAGTTATGTCTAGCGTAAACGAAGCTTTATACTATTTCAGTATCTGGAATTGATTACAAGTACTTTGAAGAAAACTGACCGATAGATCACTAGAATCTAGGATGATATTGAACACTTCTTAGGCTAGTGAACGAGGCTTTTGGACATTCGCCGGCAGACTTGCCGGCCTGGGTCTAATTATGCAGATTACTTATCGCCGGAATAGGATGGGATATCAATGGGATGTGTGTTTCGGTATGACAAATTTTAGGGTAGGTACCTTTTGTATGCTGTTGGGTATCGAAACTGTCGTTTATTTTGAATGGTTACAGCTTGTAATCAAAGATATTTACGTGTATGTTTCCTCTGGTTTGCTGTTTTTTGTGTCATATAGGTCTAGGTCTATATTGCGAACGTGTAGTTTCCTCTGGTTTGCTGTTTTTCTCTCATATAGGTCTAGGTCGAAACTAAGACTTCGGCTCTCTCTCTCTCTCTCTCTCTCTCTCTCTCTCGTCTCCTCTCCCCCTCTCTCTCTCTCTTCTCTCTCTCACAGCCGGCCTCAAAGGATAGGGCGCCCGCGGTGACGCAAAACCACTTAATCGACAACAACAAACGAAACTGGAGTGGCGTCTCTGTTTGTTGTGCTCGGAGATCGCCTTTGTTTTAATAGCGTATTCTACAGCATTTTGAAAGTTGTTTTTGTGCGCGTTGCTTATTAATGAAAGCTTTTTGAGTATAACTTATTTGGTAGTACATTATCACGGGTTATTGGCCGGAAAGCAAACCCCGGTTATAGCCAACAGTTCTTGAGGACTGTAAATAAAAAGGTTGAGATTATATTACGACCCCTAAAACTCCTATGATATTATTGTTTTCGACTAAATTCGCTCATTTTGTCAAGGAGTTGGCTGCGAAGCCAATAGGCGGTGAAATCAATGTTTATATAGTACTATCGTGATTTCCAGGCTACTGCTCACACGCAGACCCACCAACAAAAACAAACATTAATGCTTGCTTCCTTAACCCGGGGCCATTGTTGGTTCATAAAGGAAGGAAAATCTCTCCACGCTTACAAGGAGAGGTCAAGCTGCCTCTCCTGAGAGAGAGAGAGAGAGAGAGAGAGAGAGAGAGAGAGAGAGGAAGGACGCGCTTGGTGATTGCACCATTCTCTCCCCACCTTACTGTTTGTTCTCTGGCTTTTAAATGTTAGCACGAAGGAGCAGCAGTCAGTGGCGTGGCCATTTTATAATTAAAGAGCTAATTTTATATATAATATATATATATATATATATATATATATATATATATATATATATATATATATATATATTATATATATATATATATATATATATATATATATAAACGGAAAATATCTTAAATATCAGGAAAACTGTAGAGTTTGACAATTTGTATTTCGTACGTGTTTTGTTTAGTACCTGGATAAAACTAAGAGGATCTTTCGTTTTATGGTTCATTCAATAGTAATATTCTTACAATTTTTACTTTAGCGAAGTTATATGCTCATTCGTACCTGGTTCTAAGGTGATGTATAAGGTCGAACACTTGAGCATATAACACTGGGCATTTGCATTAGGGATAGATAGGTCTAATTCTTGCAGCCAACTTATACTTTTAAGGAGTGTTAGACCTAACAATTGCACTTGGCGTCCTAAAGCGGAAATGCCTGGCGATCTCAGTCTACCGGTTTTAAACCGGCTCTCTCTCTCTCTCTCTCTCTCTCTCTCTCTCTCTCTCTTGGTGGTGTCAGGCTTCGAGGTACGATGTCAAATGGTTCCCCATAATTATTATACCTTATCATCGAGATATAAGTAAGAACTACCTTTTTATAGATAAAAGAAGTATAACTTTTGACTAAGTTAGAATTGAAAGCATCCATATCTAACCCCTTTAAGATGACAGGAATAAGTTAATTTGTTCGAATAACTAGTTGTAGTACCACGTCTGGTTGTTGGAAAACTGCGCAGAAAGTTATAACTCTTTAATGTTTGCTCGGAAGCCTGCCAGATGTTCAATTCTGAATGTTAATCCGTGTTTAGCTGGTCACTGTAGCTTTCTGTATAGGCCTATTTCCTGGTACATGTTGGTGTTGTACAGTATGATGATTCATGGGTCTTGTGTTTGTGATTAAGTAAATTTGATTTTTAAATTTTTTTAGTGGAATATTATCCATTTTCCAATTATATTAGGTTAGAGGTGTGTGTGATTTTCACGTAATTAAAATGTGCGTCCTCTGTGTTGGAAAACTAGCCGCAGAAAGTTCAAAAACTGGCTTTACTGATTTGCTCGGAAAGCGTGAGCAGATGCAATTTCTGAATGCTTTAAATGTGTGATATCCCGTGTTAAGTCTGGTCACTTTGGTAGACTTTCTGTAATAGGCCCTTTCCCTTGGTACAGTTGTTGTGTTGTACAGATATGATAGAATTGCATCGGGTCCTTTGTGTTTGCATGAATTAAGTAAATTTGATTTTTAAAATTTTTTGTAAGTGCATAGAATGTATCGCATATTTATCCAATTATATTAGGTTAGGTGTGTGTGTGATTTTCACGTAATTAAAATGTGCGTCCTCTGTGTGTGTGTGTGTGTTTGGTAGCGGGTAACCAGTAGTCTATAGGTACGAGATGAATTAAATTGTTCCAGAACACCAGTTAATTTCATTTATGAAATACTGGACATAACATAATTCTCTTAACTATTACTAAATATTGAACTCCTGTGATTAGTTATTTATCCTACTTACCCAAAAAGACTTTAATTATATGTAATTCACATAAAAATATTCTTCAACGCTAAACGTAATCCCCAAAGAATCAATTTTGATCGTTACATGTCCTACGGGAATAAGCTAAAGATAAAAAGAACTTCCCAGTAAAAATTTCTTTAGCGTAGAATTGAATTTAGCGTCCAAAGCAGAGCCAAGAAATCATATACTCAAATAGGAAGGAGGTATAGACGAAAACTTAAAATTTTCAGATCAAGGTCTGAGAGTGATCTTGTGCAAAGTGGTCTACTAGACCTAGACGAATCGACCAAAGATCTCCATATGTACACATACATATAATTTTCGCAGGTTCTTAAATAAAGACAATTGCCTCGATCTTGACAAAACTAACGACATTCTAGTCTGCTGTTACATCTATCAGTTCGTGATAGAGCTATAGTAGATTTTTAGCAGTGTTACATATATTCCTCGATTCTGTCAATTCGCCGAGGTATGTTACTCTTAGACTGTGATCATTTTGGGCTGTTCATTCTATCAATTAATAGAAAGTAGCCTATCTAGACATTTAAGTGGCAACTTGTGTCCATCAAAAACATGTGTGAAAACTTAATGAATTAATGATAAGTTTAATTGTTAAAAAAAAAATTAGATAATATTATACAAAGCTTGGGTGCGACTTACTGTCAACCCAAAAGCACAGCCTTTGAAATGGCCTATAGGATAATGATTTTTAAAATTAAGCTGGCTATATGCCATCTGCAGCTCTTGCACCAGGGTAGGCCGTACACTTTGAAATGGCTCCCAGATTATAGGTTTTATAATTGCATGGTTACCTTTCACTTATTAACTTTTAATTATTTTTTTTTTACTTTTTATTCTTAACTTTTCCACAAATGATGTCATCCAGTATTTTTACAAGTCGGTAGAATATCCATTTTTTTCCGTACAGTCAAAATTCGTTTCATTTTCAGTTACTAAATTTTTTTATAGTGTTTTTTTGTGTGTTCGTGAGGACTATGGACATCACTGCTAGGTCTACAGTGTATTTCTATATATTTCAAAATGCTATTTAGTTTCGGGTTTCCTTCTTAAATATTGAATCAAATTTTATTTTCGTGGATTTTTGTCTTCAGGAAAAATAATAAATAAATAATAAATAAACTAATAATTATTCATAAAAAATCATCATTAACCATTAATAATAATTATTAATTAAATAATTAAATGAATAATTGAATAATTAAATAGTTAAATGAATAGTTGAATAATTAAGTAATTTTTAAATTATTAAATAAATTATAAATAATTAATTAGTAATATTAATTAATACTATTTCCTGCAAAAATATGGCCAGCCACAAAATTCTGCATGTTGCATTTATAAACCCCCGTTGCATTTAATTCCAGATAAGGTGACCTATCTGGTTATAGGTGGAGATTATTTTTTTTTTTTTATTGAGCTGGCCTTTTGCCAGCACGGGCTCTTGCTCATAGAGCAGCAGCCCGTAGGGTGGGTGGGGGGAAACAGCCCAGGTGAACAATTCCCGCCTTGCCATACTCTGCTCAACTAAGCGTTCCCTATATTTTCATCATTAATAGCATAATTCCCCTTGGGCGTAAATTATTCTCTAGGTCAAGTGAACTTGCCATGAAAGGAATTTGTGATATATGCGAATTTTGCCTCACTAGATGATTGCCTTATCTGGAACCTTTTTTTAACAAGAGGTATTACAAATGCAATATGCAGAATCGTCGTCATATTTCTGCGTATATGTAATAGGCTGGGTTTACTGACCGAAATGTAAAATATATAGGCTTAGAATTTTTTCAAGTGCACTTTAAGGAGAATATTTAACTGCTTATATCTACATGCACACACATTATATATACATATCTAATAAAAGGAGCCCTTAAAAACGCCAAAATATAGAAAATAAGTGCTATATTTCAGAGACTACTGCTCTCTCTCTCTCTCTCTTCAGGTAGGTAAAATTACCTACCTGAAGAGAGAAAGCGACAGCCGTCTCTGAAATACAGCACGACTTTAAATATTATTGCGTCTTTATGGGCTCCTTTTATTAGATGGAATTCTGTTGTAGCAGAACATTTTACGAGTTATATATATATATATATATATATATATATATATATATATATATATATATATATAAATTATATATATATATATATCATATATCTATATATATATATATATATATATATAATATATATATAATATATAGATATATATATATATATATATATATATATATATATATATATATATATTATATATATATATTATATATATTATATATAGATATATCTATATATATATATATATATATATGTATATATATATAATATATATATATATATATATATATATATATATATATATATATATATATATATATATATAGTTTGAACATACACAAGAGAGGAAGCACTCTACGGACTGAAAGGTTCTTAATTCGCGAATTCCAATTCATCCACTTGCTTTGTATATCCTTAACTGACTTAATACCTGTTAAGTGTTATATATTACAGGTATAAACCCCAGGTGAATGCACCTTTTAAGCTTTACAAGGATTAGGTCTTAATTTTATTGTGTGTGTATATATATATATATATATATATATATATATATATATATATATATATATATATATATTGCATACGAAGTACGTTCACGTATCAGTTTCCGAAGAAGTCCCATTGTTTATACCAAGTAATTTTACGAAAAACTCATATAAACGACAAAACATGATTATAAATTACTAAAAATTAAAAAATTACTATAGAAACATTAATAAACAACTTCACTCTGAATAAATAACGTAAGAAAAAAAAAACTCGAAAATACATCCCGAAGTTCTGTTAAGATTTAATCCCAAGAAAACCTGATTTTCAAATTTGCCGCTGAAATTGATCAGCTGTTGCACAAGGGCATTGCCTCTCGCGAGCGCGCGAGTTGCCAAGTGTTGCAATTGACATCTGTTCGATGTTATTACATTTTTATCAAATTTCTTTTGACGTTTAGACTTCTAGGTTTCCTCGTGCAATTTCACTGGGATAATATTGTATTTCGAAGTTATATATAAAGCTACAATAAGCTTTGCTAACATATTTTAATCAATTAGGTCGGTTTAGATAACCGAGGTTTTGTTAATTTTTAATCCTGGAAAATTATTTTAATACTGACGAGACTAGACAAGTGAACAGTTAACTTTTGTAGGTAATTTAGAGTAGACAGAGAGCTGCCTGCGCACGATACACATTCTTCATACTCTTCCAAGTTAATAAGAGAGAGAGAGAAAGAGGGATTACCCCCTGCACACACTCCCAGCCCCTCAAGTCGAGCCAACCAATCAGCTGTCAGCAGACGGCGCGCTTGGAAAACCTCAGGGCGATATTTACATCGAATAGTCGGTCGCTAGAACGCACCTTTAGGCACCTTCACTAAGTTCACTTACCTTCGGGACCTTGAGTTGTGCAGACGTGCTTGGATTTTGTTTATAAATTGTGCTTAGAAAATATATCTTTATTTTCGTAAACAAGCTATGATATTTTTAGTAAGTCCCCAGTGTGAGCATATATACTTTCTTACTAATGATTATTAATTTTCTTTAGGTGAATCGATTTTATAACTTGTGCACTTAGCTTTATTTTGAGATTTTTCATTCGTAGGTTATTACATTTTTTTGATTACGAATTAACTACAAGAATACTTACTGGGATAAGTTCATTGTCCTTCCGAAACCACCGCCTGTGTTAGAACGCATCTAAGATGGCAGACGACACTCGATGAGGATCTCGTCAAAAATGTATTTACCAAAATAAGGCTGAAGAAAAGTGATAAATCAAACGAGATATGGACAGTCAGATGTTAAATTACGATTTAGAAACAATGGCGGCAGCCACAACCTTCGAAAACGACCTGAAAATGCAGAAATAGCGTGAAAAGTAAACGGCGTACCTCGTTCCCAAAATGGCCGTACCCAACAGGGCGGCAGATGTGAATTAGCGTCTCAGTTTGCTACAGACAGGCTGGGTGGGAGGGTGCGAGCCTGATTCCCTCCCTTCTTTTTGACTTCAGCCCTCCCCACAAAAACCAAATCTAAATTCTTTCCATCATGAAGTGCTAGAAAATTATTAAGTCTCATTCTCTCGACATCAAGTTTCGCAAACAATTGGACTTTATTTCGGAATATAATTCGTGTAAATTTACTGAAAATTTGTTTTTAAAAAGGTAAATTGAGTGAAGCCCGAACGAGGGTAGTGTATAGTACGTGTGTGTGATGCATGTCTGAAAATACGTGATTTTTTAATACGTATAAGCTGTATTACGTGTTTGTTTAGTGGCTGTTTGAAATATGCATTTAATTCATTGTTAAGTGGTGTTTATAATGTGTTTAATATAAAGCTAAAATGGTCTACCAGAAGCCCAGGCTATTCCCATTTTTACCGAATGAAATAGCCCGGGCTATTGTTTACGTTTTACTGAGGAAGCTTTATTGTTTACATTTTAAGCAAGAAGCTTTTTTTACATGGTGGTTTAAAATCTAGACTCTAATTAATAACAGCCTACGATCAACTACATGATAAAAAGTTATCTAGAAAGTGCATCGGGTACATCTAAAAAAAACTGATGATTAAGATTTTTGTTACTTTGGGGAGGAAACAAGGGTCCAATTTATGTAGCTTTGCCTTATATTGTGGCCCCCTGTATTTATCGATTTATGCAGATGGATATTACCTTTTGAGATTGTGTATACAGTGGTGGAAATGTATTATGAATATTCCTAGCAATGACCTGTATTTTATAAGTACTAGTAGCAATGACCTGCATTTTAAAAGTACCCCTAGCATGGCCTGTATTTTATAAGTACTCCTAGCAGTGCCCTGTATTCCATAAGTACTCCCAGCAATGATCTGAATTTTAAATCTAAAGCTTCAGATTTTGTTTTGTGGGTTTTTTAAACTATCCCGAATTATTTAGGCCTTAAATTTTGCCGGCAAAAATATAAAACTTAAATATTTGGAATGTTCTTTATGGTAGATTGTAATGAAAAAGGCCTCGTCTAGTCCCTGTTGGTTAGGATATGGTAAACTTTTAGGAATTCCGTTCTTAAGGTAGCTACCCTTGGCTTACACCATGTATGCTAGGTTAGGCTATAACCTAAAGATATCGCTGTTTATTTTTTTATTTACTTTTTTTTTTTACGAAATAAGATGTTTAACAATGAGTTTTAGCACCTGAACAAAATTTAAATCAGGAAATCTGTAAGAACAAATTTTTTCCCGACCCTGAACTACCCTAGGCCTAACCTACCATGTCCTGTACAGCCAGACAATGGCCTAGGCCTACTTTGTGCTTCATATTTGTATTTATTTTATATGAAAAATTGAGCATACTAGTTTGCAATAATTTCATGATGAAAATGCAATTTCCCTCTTCGCCATAGGTAGGCCAACATAGCATTCTTCTTGTAGCCATGTTGCAAGTATCTTGATACTTTTGTGGTAGTGCTGATTGTTGCATTATGAAATTTGCAAGTTTCAGCTTAATAGTTAATGAAAGTGGAATAGGCTTTGCTTAGGTTATTGGTTTGTATCCTAGTTTAGTTGCAATGTAAATTAGGTTAGCTAGTCCTCATGACTCAAATTGTTTAGCCAATTCTCTATTTAGCAAAGAAAATGGGGTATGATAGTATTTGTAAGATTGTAGTTCCGGATATTTTTACATCTTGCTTATATGAAGATTTGTAGACCTACCTCAGTAGATTTTTTTTTAGTCTTGTAGTGTTAACCTTAAATTACATTATAAGGAATATTAGCTATTGTAAGGAGGACATTACATTAGAAAATAGCCCATCATATACTTCTTATGGTTAACAAGAAAAAATTAATGTATTAATTTGTGGTTCTGTTTTTCTCACAGAGTTCCTTACATAAGTTGCTGTATCATTGTTAAGACCATTGTGCAGTATGTAGATAAGATGTTTTATATTTTGTAGGCAATACGTACATCAAGAAATCAATGTTTGCAAGCTTTACTAAGGGTATTTTTGTTGGAATTTGTAATATCTCTAAAAACTAATTAATTTTATTAATCACATAATTGTAATTTCCTTTTGCAGAGATAAGAAAATGAGCAATAGAGAGATGTTGTACCGTTCTGTCCTACAGCAAGGCACCGCTGCTTCAACTGAATCCCCATCCTTGCCAACAAGAGACTTGTCTCCAATGTCAAGTCTAGCCCTAAGCTTTCACAATGCTGCCCCTTTCTCCAACTCTACCCCAAGACGAAAACTCTCGCTTAGTTCATCCACTTCAGATTCTTCGTTCAGTTCCTGCGAGTTATCGTTCGGTAGGTGAATGCTTTGCAGTTCGTGTTTTTTATAAAAATTTATGATTGCAGGAATATTTCCTGCCTTTCGTTTGTATTTTTCCTTATTTTCGTGTCTTTTATGATAATGGCCACATTTTGTTTGCATTTACATCCATCTCTAAGGTACTAAACGTGGCACCCAGTTTACTCATACATTTGTAGTTGCTGGTAATTTTCAGTTTAACTGTATGATAAACATATGTATTGAAAAATTTTCTTTGTGGCTTATCATCAGTGATTTCTATCTAAAATTAAGATTTTTTGTCTCTGAAGGTAAATCTCAGGAAAATAGGAGCTTTGAGGAACAGGGAAACACAATGCTGATGTCACCCACCCACAAGAAAATAATCCGCGAGAAGGAGCAGTTTGCCTCCCCTCGCAGTGAAGAAACTTCAATGATGTCTCCACCTGCTGTGAGCCTTTTGTCGCCTTCAAGAAAGATGATGGCTCGCGATAAGGAAAACTTCCCCTCCCCCTACTTCTCACCTTCGCATTCAACTCACATTCCTCATCGGCCGCGTTCCTCCCCACTGCAAGATGTCCAGAATACTGTGAACAGAAACCTTACCTTTAGCCCTATGAAGAAGGTATGGTACTTGACTCCATTTCAGTTGGCAACATCTTCCGTGACATAGTCTGGACTATTTTGTTACATGCATATGAGTCAAATGTGTTCTGTCATTTGATGATTAATGAATGAAAACCTGGTTATGCGTTACAGAGACTGCAGATGATTTCTCCCACCAAGTTGGTCCTGTCGTCACCCCGCAAACCCTCCCCTCCAGACGACTTTGATACAAATTCTCAAGATAGTGGTTACTCAGAGAGTGGGAAGAAGGTGGATGATAAATGGTAAGATTGTTGTCTGAAGTTTTTTTCATTTTTAAAATGCCATAAATTTGTCCATGGGTCGATAAAAATGAAGGACAAAAATATATTTGATTCGGTATATATTTTTTTTATACATGATTTAATCTATTTTTCATTTCAGTAGTTTATGTAGTTGTATTTTTAGCATAATTCTTTTATTTTTTGGTTTATGGCAGTAATTAGATTGAACTGCTTCGTGTGGTTTTGTCATTATTTTCCCAGTCCTTTGGTATTTTGAATTTCGAATTGTGCCTGGCTCATTCAATTATTTATTTATTTTTATTATTTTATTTATTTATTTATTTTTTTCTTTTTGTTGCAGTTTCAGTGTCCCGGTGAGTGTTGCTCCACGCAAGCTGAATTTAGACTTGTCCCCGCCGAAGGTGAGGTCTTTGGTATCTCCATCAAAAATCTCAACGTGCACCACAACCACTACAACTCTGATGGCATCGACACCTGTGACATCAGGGACTTCAACGCCAAGTGGTGATGAAAATCGGAAACCCTCAAGGAAGTTCTCTTTAAACAAGGGGGATGAGGAAGATAGCATGCTCATGGATTTGCTCAACGACAGTCCAAACAAAGCGGACCAGCCTCTAGGTTTTGCCAATCTCTTGTCAGCTCCTATCCAGAAAGAGTCCACCCCTTTCGATAATTCATACCAATGGCGGCCTACCATCAAGCGATGCCTCTCAATGGTGGATATAACACCAACATCGTCTAGAGTGAGTTGAATGTTGTTATTTCGTTAAATGGTATTGGTGCCTGTTTTGCAAAAAGTTTCCGAATATGTTTCCAGTTGGTTTTAAGATGAGCTGTGTTTGATTGACACTTTACACTTGAGTATTTGTAAAGTAATTCAACAAATTTTCCAGGTTGAATCCATGACATCTGGTGAGCGAATGAGTCAGTCAAGATATGGTCGTTTTAAACGGCCAGAAGCTCCAGTTGATCTGTCAGGCTTTGTTGAGTTCAAAAAAAGAAGGGAGGATTCCGACCGAACCATCTCTCCCTTAAGTTCAGCCACTCCTACTACTGCTGTTGGTTCATCTCCTCTCACACAGAGACAGGTTTCTGCACCTGAGCCTAAAACTGAAGAAGTGCCAAAGCCCAAAATTGTTCGCTCCCATTCTGAAAGTCATGTGTCCATCATGAAGGCTTTGAATAAATGTTGTAAGTATAATAATATTTGTTTGGCTGTAGTATAGACTTGAATTTTGAAATAGTGTTCAAGCCATGGCACATTTTTTATTTTATATTACATTTTTTTTAATGTACTTAGGCAGTACCAGTACTATATTCATTTATGCAGTTTACCAGCATTCATGATTTTTGTATCTCTTTCTAGCCAACCACAACGGTGAGCTCACAGGGGATTTCTCCAAACCTATAGCCTTGCCCACCATAGAAGGAGGAAAGCATCCAGATCTGAAGGCAATCAGTGTGGACACAATGGCAGATTTGTTGAAGGGTAAATACTCAGAACAGATTGCCTCCTTCAAGATTTTGGACTGCAGATATCCTTATGAGTACGAAGGTGGCCACATAGCTGGTGCAGAAATGTTCCATCACCCCAAGATGATCATCGACCATTTAATGGCTCAGGAGGGAGCACCTATCATCGGCAAGGAAGGAACTCCACGCCACGTCCTCATCTTCCATTGCGAGTTCTCTGCCGAGAGAGGTCCCAAGGCGCAGAGGCTGCTGCGAGAAACGGACAGGGCGACGAACAAGGAACATTACCCGGCCCTGCATTTTCCCGAGACCTACTTATTAGAAGGCGGTTACAAGGCATTCTTTGAGAAATATCCGGAGCTGTGCACACCCAAATGCTACGTACGCATGTTAGACTCAAATCATGCCGAAGACCTGAAACACTTTAGAGGGAAGAGCAAATCGTGGCAGGCAGAGAACAAGCAATCAAAGTGCAGAAATACTTTACCAAGAACTGGATTGAAGAGGTTGGGTTTATGATGATTGTCAGTGTTATAGGTTTCTCTCTTTCTCCACTTGTACAGCATTAAGGCGTGCAATATGTTCCCGTATCTTTTGTTGTGTACAGAGATTTTTTTTTTTTAGTCCAGGTCTGGTTATCTTCGGTAATATGCATTGCCATGTAATGTGGCATTAATTGTAGGTTTAGTTGAATACCAAAGGATTAATTTATATATGTAAATATTTTTTTTTTTTTTTTGTCATAGATGTTTTAGAGCACTATGGATACCATCTGGACTTGATTTTGTTGATTATTTTTCTCTTGTTTTCCATCCACATACTTAGCAGCACTTTGGTAAGGTTTTGTGATTTTTTCTCCCCCGTTTTGTGCATTGGTTTAGTCGTAAATCTCTGGCCCACTATGCTTTCACTGCCATTCAGTTTGTGTAATTACTGATATAGCCCAGAGTAAATTTTTGTATTGTCCACTTGAGAATGCTTGTTAAAACCTCATGGGTACAGTTGGGTGTTATTGCAGAATATGAAATATGTTTTCAGGATCTGCAGTTGAGATGGAATAATTGTATATTCTCTCACAACTAATTTGTACCTCGTGGAGACTTGCATAGGATTCTGGACACCTGTCATGGCCTAATAATAACTCATCTTTTATATATTCCAATGCAAGTCTGTGATATATTACACATCAGCTTATAGAGACGGTAGTTCAAGAATTGTTTTTCCGTGCCTAATTGATTCTATTTCGAAATGGAAGCGTACTGTATCTTGCTGGATACGTTTATATTGCTCATTTTGTTTTTAATATATTTTACCAGTGAAATAGTGTTGTGTTGTGTGTAACTGTGTAAGTTGTACTTACTGTGCTAGTGTTTACGAGAATAGAGTTGTCATCGGAATTTGATTTTCTATTTGAAATTCTGACACTCAGAAGTTCAGTCATTTTGGATGTGTTAAAAGAAAATTCTTGTTATATTTATTTTAATCATGAGGACACTTGCAATCTTCATGGTGGAGTTGTTTTCATTGTGAGGTTTGGTTGCTTTCAATTTGCTTAACGCATGACAACTGTAATCTGTGTAACTGCTAGGCTTCGCCGCCAAAAAATTTTGAAAATTTTCCTAGAGATCTCGGTGTCACCTGACATCAACAAACAATATTACATATCAGAAGGGGCCAGAAGCAGAAATGAAGACAGCATATCTCTCTCACTCTCTCTTCTCTCTCTCTCTCTCTCTTGTTTATTCCAGTCGTGTTATGTTTTCACCCTCCCGAATGACTTTTGTTTTCAATTTTTTCCTCTTATCCTGGAGACTGCAAGAATTTCAATATTTTTGTTAATGGTATAACATGGGGTTGAATATTATTATGTACAGATTTCATTATTACACATCTCTCTAGTCCTGTGTTAGGGTTCTTGAACCCAAAAGCTCTTTTTTTGGAATTTTTTTTTTCTTTCATGTGTACTGTTCACAATAATACAACCAATTTTAATGAGTGTTTTTTCCTTTTACCCTTTACGTGTGGTTTTTTTAAGTTTTATTTTATTTTTTTTTTTTTTTATGAAATAGCAAAAATATTTGGATTTAAAATAAATGTTAGTAGGTCAAACCTAACAGTTAAGTATAACATAAGTTATACTTAAAAGTTAGTTGGTCAAACCTTACTTGAATATACTTAAAAGTTAGTAGGCCAAACCTAACAGTCATACTTAAATATACTCAACAGTTATAAAGTTAGTAGGTCTAACCTAACAGTTATACTTAAATATATATACTTAATATTTCTAACAACAGTTATACTTAAAAGTTACTAGGGCTAAACCAGCGGCTATTCTTAAATTAAATATGCTTAAGATTGTAGGCTTACTATATATTTTCACACTCAAAACTTGGTTTCCCACTTAAAATAATTCTGGTCATTATAATCACTTCATCACACCGCCTCAGTGGCGTGACCGGTATGGTCTTGGCCTGCCACCTCGGTGGCCGCGAGTTCGATTCTCTGTCATTCCACTGAGGGGTTAGAGATGTGTATTTCTGGTGATGGAAGTTCACTTTCGACGTGGTTCGTAAGTCACGTAAAGCCGTTGGTCCCATTGGTGAATAACCACTGGTTGGTTCCATGCAACGTAAACCACCATACAAACAAGCAAGGTTGTTGACAATGGTTAGCCAAATTGGCTACCTAAACTATGCAATAGGTGAAGTTGCTGTATACGGAATAATCCCTTTCAGAAAGCTCATTATTGAACGGCTCAGTGCCTCCTTTGCCTAAATTAAGTGTACAGTGTGTTGAGAATTGTAATTTAATTCAAATTTACTAGGGGATGAAGGGCAAAAATGGTCTCGTGGTACTAGGCTGCAGTGTATAATGTAGAACTGTTGCACCGTTTCTATTTTAGTTGGTGTTAATCAATATTGCTACTTTAATATACGGCACTCATTGTGGAAGTTATCAAAATTCTCCGAAGGATGGTTAATAGTAACACTAAAGTATGGCGCCGATAAATAACTAAAATAACGCGCACTGAATTTAACCAGACAAAAGCTAACACTGATCAGTTAATCAGTTTGACTTGGCATAACTCGTCAAATTAAAACCTATAGTTTTGTATGTAAACAAACTTTTATAACAGTAATCACTAAATCTGCGTATTTATAATATCGGCGTGAAGCCAAAGTAATTAATCTTTGAACGAAGTTTCGCAAATGTTTTAATTGAATTAAAATAGAACATAATACTATGTCTGACTTTGTGATTGGCACTAAGCAGGCAGTGTTGTTGCTTCGTCCACTCTTCTGCTGCAACGTCAAGTTACGTCATTTAAATTTATTTTAAAGTGAAAGAGGACTAGAGGAGGCAAAGAGAAATATGAATGTGATCTGCCGCAAATTTTCTCGCAAACCCAGTCGGTGGATCCCCAGGCTTAGGAAATGTAATCAAGAACGAGATCATGGCTGCCAAGTTGATTAGATGGCCTAGTGAGGGAGTACAAAGTTTAAACTAATTGGTGAGTCGTGTTCCTCGTCAGTTTTACGATTTATAATTATTATTATTATTAATATTATTATTATTCAGTCCGTAGGAAAAGCCTTTCTATTATTATTATTATTATCAATATTATTATTATCATTATTATTATTATTATTATTATTATTATTATTATTATCCAGTCTGTAGGAATAAATATAGTATCACATCCTACCGGCCATGACCCAACTTCCTTTTAGATTAAAAAAAATATATATTTAAAGAAAAACTTGTTTGCATTTTTCACTCTGAAAATGAATAACTGTATTGCTTGAATTTAGAAACTATTATTATTATTATTATTATTTTTTTTTTTTTTTTTTTTTTTTTTTTTTTTTGCTCTATCACAGTCCTCCAATTCGACTGGGTGGTATTTATAGTGTGGGTTTCCGGGTTGCATCCTGCCTCCTTAGGAGTCCATCACTTTTCTTACTATGTGTGCCGTTTCTAGGATCACACTCTTCTGCATGAGTCCTGGAGCTACTTCAGCCTCTAGTTTTTCTAGATTCCTTTTCAGGGATCTTGGGATCGTGCCTAGTGCTCCTATGATTATGGGTACGATTTCCACTGGCATATCCCATATCCTTCTTATTTTCTATTTTCAGATCTTGATACTTATCCAATTTTTCCCTCTCTTTCTCTTCAACTCTGGTGTCCCATGGTATTGCGACATCAATGAGTGATACTTTCTTCTTGACTTTGTCAATCAACGTCACGTCTGGTCTGTTTGCACGCATCACCCTATCCGTTCTGATACCATAGTCCCAGAGGATCTTTGCGTGATCGTTTTCTATCACTCCCTCAGGTTGGTGCTCGTACCACTTATTACTGCAAGGTAGCTGATGTTTCTTGCACAGGCTCCAGTGGAGGGCTTTTGCCACTGAATCATGCCTCTTTTTGTACTGGTTCTGTGCAAGTGCCGGGCATTCGCTTGCTATGTGGTTTATGGTTTCATTTTTCGTATTGCACTTCCTACATATGGGAGAGATGTTATTTCCGTCTATCGTTCTTTGAATATATCTGGTTCTTAGGGCCTGATCTTGTGCCGCTGTTATCATTACTTCAGTTTCCTTCTTTAGCTCTCCCCTCTGTAGCCATTGCCATGTGTCATCGCTGGCTAGTTCTTTAGTCTGTCTCATGTATTGTCCGTGCATTGGTTTGTTGTGCCAGTCCTCTGTTCTGTCTGTCATTCTCCTGTCTGTATATTTCTGGTCTTCGTCTACTTTTATTAGTCCTTCTTCCCATGCACTCTTTAGCCACTCGTCTTCACTGGTTTTCAGATATTGCCCAAGTGCTCTGTTCTCAATGTTGACGCAGTCCTCTATACTTAGTAGTCCTCTCCCTCCTTCCTTTCGTGTTATGTATAGTCTGTCCGTATTTGCTCTTGGGTGTAGTGCTTTGTGTATTGTCATATGTTTCCTGGTTTTCTGATCTATGCTGCGGAGTTCTGCCTTCGTCCATTCCACTATTCCTGCGCTGTATCTGATTACTGGCACTGCCCATGTGTTTATGGCTTTTATCATATTTCCTCCATTGAGTTTTGACTTGAGTATCGCCTTGAGTCTCTGCATGTATTCTTTCCTGATCGTGTCCTTCATCTCTTGGTGTTTTATATCCCCTCCTTCCATTATTCCCAGGTATTTGTATCCTGTCTCATCTATGTGTTTGATGTTGCTCCCATCTGGTAGCTTTATCCCTTCAGTTCTCGTTACTTTGCCTTTTTGTATGTTGACTAAGGCGCATTTTTCTATTCCAAACTCCATTCTGACCAGAACCAGAGGAGAAAAGGTTGGATGCTTTTGAGATGAAGCTGCTGAGAAGAATACTTGCCATTAAATGGGATGATTATGTTAGAAATGAAGACATCAGGGTGAGATTGAGGCAAAGGCCAGTCAGTACCAGGTTGAAGAGGGGAAGGCTGAAATGGTTTGGACATGTTGAGAGGATGGAAGAGAATAGAGACCCCAGGAGAGCACTGAGAGCAGTACAAATAGGAAGAAGACGCTGGGTAGACCAAGAACGAGGTGGATAGACATAATTGTCAGGGATCTTGAGGATGAAAATCAAAACTTAGAGGTAGCGAGGGAAATGGCTCGGGATAGAGACAGATGGAGAGGAACTGTATCAGCCTTATGCCACTGGCCAGTGGCGGGAAGATAAATCTAAATCTAATCCTGATGTCCCCAGATACAATCCTTACAGTCTGGATTAGGGCATCTATTTCCTTGATGCTCTTACCATACAGCTTGATGTCGTCCATGAAATCAGATGGTTGATTCTGTTGCCTCTTTTCTTGAGTTGGTACCCGGCATCCATCTTCTGTAGTAATTATTATTATTATTATTATTATTATTATTATTATTATTATTATTATTATTATTATTTTGTGGTAGAAGTTTGTGAGTGGGTGGTTAATTGGTGTAAAATAAGTTACGATATATTATTATTATATATTATTAAAAATATTCATAGCATGAATTCAAATGTAGAAACAAATCCACATTATTATTAGTAGTAGTAGTAGCAGCTTAACCTGACCACAACATAAGACATTCCACTTTAAGACTCGTAAGGCTGCCTCGGTATTTTCGTTCTTAGTCTAGAGTTGAAAACTTCTAATTATAAGATTCAAGTTGCACAGATTAGAAACTTACTAGCCAGGCAGATAACAGTTCCTTTCCGCCAGCTCGATCCTATTGTATTTCTCCCAACTATTTTTTACTTTGTTTGTTTGTCTCTTACATTCTAGACCCAGGATAGTGCATATTATGAGCCCAGCTGTTATGAGGAATAACTTGAGTGTGAGATGAGAGTTAAGACTATATATAAAAGTAGGTATCGTAATCAGAATTTGAGTAACAACTTGAGCGTGAAATGAGAGAAAAGACAAGACTATATATATATATATATATATATATATATATATATATATATATATATATATATATATATATAAGTAGGCCTACGTTATCAGAATTTGAGTAACAACTTGAGTGTGAAATGAGAGAAATACTATATATATCAGTAGGCCTATGTAATCAGAATTAAGAATTAAAAACTTGGTGAGTAAGCTGAATAAGGAAATGTCCTCAATTACGCCTAGAAAAAAAAAGTTCATTAAAGTATAGGATCGATGTGTGTGTGTGTGTAACATTAATGTATTTGTTTGTTTATATTTTAGTAGAGAAAATATACAATATTTTGCAATATTAACAGAATTACATTCAGAATTTTATCTGAACAATTCCGAGACGTATCCGCCCAAGACCAAACCCCGCCAAGCCCTGACCAAGGAAGGTCCTGACAACCTATAGACCGAATCGCCCGCTCTCTCTCTCTCTCTCTCTCTCTCTCTCTCTCTCTCTCTCTCTATATATAATATATATATATATATATATATATATATATATATATATATATATTCCTCCTCAAAAGCAAAGAGTGAGCAAACCATCAGTCAACAAAAGCGCGCGCTATCTCGTACGTAGACGGCCAAGTTTTAGAGGCCATAAAAGAAGAGGGTTGTGAACTACATCTCTCCGCGCTGTGATTTCTGTAACAAAAAGTCTCCATTCTCTCCCCTCCCCACCCCCGTCTCCCTTCACTCCCCCCCCCCCCTCCTCTCTTGATCAAACCGGTGAGGGAAAGATAGGCTCTTTTTCATTGTTGTTTCTGCCACGTGTGTTATATACGGCCTTCGAAGCAGCAGCAGGCATTTGGAACTCGAAGCTGGAGGGAGGGAGGGAGAGGGGTTGGTTTGGAAAGGAATTGGATATAGTAGAGCATCATTTCCATAAAAAAAAAGGGAGCAGGAATAAGAAGAAAAAAAATGGAGGGAAGTGGTTGGTAGCCTCATGATGCAAATTTCATTTTGGTGTTTCTCTGTAGAAATTTACAACTGCCTTCTACTGTGGTGGTGCAGTTACTAGTACTATCATTCTATCCACCTGAGTAACTTGGATTGCAATCGTTTGGATCTCTCTCTCTCTCTCTCTCTCTCTCTCTCTCTCTCTCTCTCTCTCTCTCTAACATAGGATCGCGATTTCCTTAAATTACTGTCAATATCTATAGGAAATCTCGGTGATTGCATAAAGTTCGGTTGAAACCTGAAAATGTGATTTTCTTATGACGATTGCTAGGCCTATTATAGTTAAATCTATCTTTGAGATCAAAGTATGATATTAATTGGTTTAATGATCGTATAACATACGAGTAGTAGCCATTAGTTGCCCAGGAGTAGGTGCTCATGCTGGTATATGGCCAGGTTTCAATCTAAAATGGCTTTACTTTGAGTGCACGTGAATCAAGTTTTCAGTTCGTAGCTTAACTTTAATCCATTAGAATACTTGTGTTGAGCATCTTAATCTAATAGTCGTTAACACTGTTAAGTTTATAAAATTAATATACTATGAAATACTCAAAAGAATTGCGAGAATATAGGATTGTACAGTAAGTTCCAAAACTGAAGCAACAAATTTCAGAGAATTTCGTTCGAAATTCACTAACTGGCAACTACAACTCGTAGCTGAAAAAAATTTTTTTTTTCTACAGTGAAAGCTCTATCAAGCAAAATAAAGCTAACATATGATGCACAAATATCAAATCTATAATATTTATAACAATCATAAGAAAAAATTACGGTAATAGTAATTATTTTAAAGTATAGCAATTACTTCAAGCTATAGAAACGAAACAATTTGAAATTCTCGTTCAACACAGGATTACCAACATTACCAATTTATAGTTCGAGCAATGTGGAAACAAATATTTAATATTATAGTGTAATATCAATTATTTTAGCGAAGATGCATAAAACCATGCAAGTATCAATAGAATGTGAAGGGAAAATCTCCGCGACATTAAACATAATCAACCATGAATGCACCTAGATTCAATGGAGAAGTTGGGGGTGGTTGGTAATTCTGATTCTAGCTTCTAGGACCGAGCATAAAACACCATCTTCGAGAAAGGCTCTAACCTCTGCTGCTACCTTCAGGTGACTAGGCCTAGTTCCGGGCATTGCAAGGCTTACAATGCAGGGCCACTGTCTGTTATTTACGCAGATAGAACCTTCAGGACCGACACCAGTACCTGTCATTGCACCTGGGAAACAGACTCGCTATATAAAAAATAAGAAAGTCGGTCGCAAGCAACCAGAACACCCGTAAAATCACCATCTGGTTAAGTAGGGAGAACGGACCAGAACCCCAACCCAACCTACCCCTTCCCCCCTCTAACCTCTACCTCTACCCACAATACTAACTCCACCTTTTTCACTTCAACCTATTACCTCAAATCTTCTAATCATATCCCAACCGTGAAATTTAAGACTGAATTTGCGTAAGTGGGCGTATCATGAGGCAGTGATATCACCCAAATTCATATTTCCACTGACAACCAGTAATCGGTTCGATCCAGTCAAGTATTATGCATACAGAAAATTTATGAATTTGGGGGGATATATATATATATATATATATATATATATATATATATATATATATATATATATATAAAGAAGCAACTGAGCATGACCAATAGGCCTAGTGCTCGATTCTTAAAACAGACCTCTGGTTATTCCTGATAGGTAAAATTGTCCTGAGAGAGAGAGAGAGAGAGAGAGAGAGCATAACAGGGGATACTCGAATTAAAATAATGCTCGCCAAGCATATTCACACTCCGGATCGTATGGACAAGAATAGTCTCACTTATGCACTGAAAAAAAAGTGGAAACCTACGAAAATACTTATTTGGTGCGACCCTGAACGCAATTCCGCATGCAAAATTTTGCACAATCGAGAAATTCCATGAAATTATTAACTAACAAGCTGGAAAATATATTTCCTTGATTCTTGAAATAGGCCTAACCATGTAACCAACGCTAAACGCGCACATGACTTGGATTTTTTTTTTTTTTTTTTTTTACACCAACTTGTCTTATTTATATTTCATTTATTGAGATGCTAAACTTCACTGTGCTTTATCAAAAGAAATCATAATAACTTTCGATATAACGCTATAAAAGTAGAAAGTTAATTTACAAATATTAGGCCAATGCTTACGTATGCACACGGTTCCTGCTGCCACTCTATGGTGAACACTTCATATCACACTTTGGAAGCCCCAGATGCTTCTTTGGGGAATTTCTTTTTTTTTCTATTAATAAACAATCACTGAACTAACATTGATCATTCACTGGGGAAATACTTTGTGCGCTTATACAGTTAATCACTGATACGTATTATCAGATAAATAGGATGACAATAATTGAAATAAAATATACTAACTGGCAACCCCATGAGTTTCTATAGAAGTACGATCAATTCTGAGATTTGTCGCTTCACTTCTGGAACTTACTGTACGTATCAATGTGGAGTTCTTGAAGAACGTTATCCTAGTATACTTCGCCTGCTTATCATCTGTAAAATTGCTAATCAAAATTGTGGCAAAGCATGTGATGTTACAGTTTGCATAACAAATCTTTGTTGAATAGATTCTCTCCGTGAGAAAATCAGAGGACACGTAACGGTTATGGCTTCAGCATCAGCTAAAATCGTAAATTTATGCCACCGAAGCAACGTGGTACTACGATATGACCATCTCTTGAAATTGCGCCAAGAGCATCAGGATAACTTTCGCTGGTTAAGGGGTTCGTCTTGTTGTTGGGCTTATCCAGACTTTTTTTTCTTTTTTCTTCCGCGTTTTCGTGTCCTTTTGCAACCTCTCTCTCTCTCTCTCTCTCTCTCTCTCTCTCTCTCTCTCTCTCTCTCTCTTGTGCAAGTATATGAGTGTATGATTATATTGCAAACGTATGAACCGGCTTTCTGCCATGTTGGTTTTAACTATTCTGTTTGCTTTCGAGACTGCATGTGTATACGGATGCATACACAGACATGCGCGTGCACGCGTGTACACACACACACACATACATACAAAAGGACACACACACATAAGGCTCAGGCCTTGTACACACCACACCATTCTCGCGCTTCTATGGTACTAAGGCCCGTCTTTTCCAGACTACTTTCACTTATCTGCAAAGCATTTTCTAGGTCCTCCTGTCGTCTTTTTTCCATAAACGTGTGAATGATATTGATGGAGAATTCTGTCTGAAGAGAAGGAAGACTCATGTAGATGCTGTGTGTTAACAGCTTAGTGTAGGAGGTATGAGACTAGCATGTGTATGTTACAGCTTAGAGATATGAGACTAACATGTGTACGTTGCCTATTACAGTCGTCTCCCACATAATACGTCTAATGGCCAGGAAGGGTATACACTTGCATATGAATGTTTATTAAATTAATACGAATTCTTGAATAAATATGGAAGTATAAATTAAGGAAAACTGAAATTCGGCCAGAGCTTTATAAGTTGTTTTTTTGGTATTCTTTAAAAAAAACGGAGATATGATTTTTTCAAACTTCTCTGATAACACTGCTACTGAGATATTGTTCTTGTGGAGGCTTATCTAAAATCTTTGATAGTGTAGTTTTATTATCTCTTAAGCAATATGCAACTCAACAGATTGTCATAAAAATAACAAACGGCTATGAATTAAATAAAAAATGATAGCGTTGTTATCAACGAATCTGGTAGCTTGGACTTGTCTTCGAGTGACAATAATTTTCAGCGTCATCTGAAACACCAACAATACTAACAAGCATTTCATGTTAAATAGGGATAAGACTTTCCATTGAACCGTGATTTTTCCAGCTCTTTTTAAGTCAAATGTGCAATCACATCTTCCTGGCGTGCGCTTACACACTGTCATTCCTGTAGTACGACTATCAACACCAAGTCGTGATCTAGCTTATATGGCCGTAGTTTCTGCATTATTTATATTATTATAATTATGGAGAAACTGTTAAAAGGTGTGTGACCAGATTTCATATACGGGGTAATGAGTATTTCACATGTGGATATGTTCGAATGTCACGAAGTTGCTGTTTAGCCCACTCGTACCCGTTTATTGTCCCAGCATCAGCCTAGAGTTTCCAGACGCCAACCATTTTTTTTCTTTCTTTCTTTTTTCATTTCAGGCTGAACAGACTATCAGAGCCTGTGCTGACTTCAGGTTGTTTCTGTCTAACTAAGGTAACAACATTTTTCTTATAGCCAGCATATATAGATTCAAAATATGAGAAGTAAAAACAGCAAAATAATAGGTGGAAGTAGATACTTAGACCGAATGTACATTTGAATAATCAAAGCGGTTGTCTGATGCGATATAAATGGGTTACTTCGTTCAACATGTAATGAATATTATTTAAATAAATGATTGTGTTGTACGATGAGACTAAGGTCACGCTGCTACTTTTTTTAAAGCTGTTTTCTACAGTTCATACGTAGCTTATCAGTGATTGTAGTTGCAGTGTGCGCTGACATTAGAGAGAATCTTACGTTGTCACTGAGCTGACGGGAATTAGTGATATTTACCAAGCGGTTGCAGTCTTATCTTAACAGATCGATCAGTTATTTCTTTACAATATCTCTCTCTCTGCAGAACTGCCAGAAACCTATATGCGCTGTATGCAGACATTCTCGTATTTCCGAAATGATTAATGACGCGTGTCATTTGTTTTCCTTTTTTTAAATTGCTGGAGTACTGTTTAAGTGTTTTTTTGTCAAACAAAGTTGTCTGAAGTGGCGGTTTCCGTCTTATCCTGGACGTTTTGTGCGAGTGAGGCTAACTTCAAGGGGTATATATATCTCTGTCTTGGCTATTTCGCTGGTAAGGTTGATTGCAATAGACGCTTCCTCGGTCAACCCTAGTACTAAGCCTGCACGTTTTAAGTTAGTACGTGCTACTCGATTTGTCTGTGATCCGTATTTCGCTGGTGACGTGACATTTTTCATCCCTTTGCTTTTGTGTGCGTGTGTTTTTTTTCTGTTG
Source organism: Macrobrachium nipponense (assembly GCF_015104395.2). NCBI lineage: Eukaryota > Metazoa > Arthropoda > Malacostraca > Decapoda > Palaemonidae > Macrobrachium > Macrobrachium nipponense. Next base: position 81,806,245 of record NC_087211.1, on the reverse strand, counting down.
ACTGATTTATTTTCTGTTCTATTTATTCCCTTTTCACAAAGGATCAGTATTACATTCCCTTAGTTTTTGGGAGTCTAGTTCATCTCTCTTTATATATATATATATATATATATATATATATATATATATATATATATATATATATATATATATATATGTTGTATGTGTTATTTATATTCATGTATTTCAGCGTGTTTTTCATTTATATAAAATACACAAACTCTTTCTATTTAGAAACATCTGCACCGAGACCGTTAATTCTGATGATCGTTGCGAGTGGGGCCTTCAAAAATAGTCATGCTCGCATGTAAGCAAAGCTCTCTCTGGCAAAGCACCGGTTGCCGGGGCATGGGGTACGAGATGACGTGACCTTCAAGCAGATCCTTGATCGAATGCCTTCAGGACACCGTTCTTTTATTTATTTTTTTTTTCTATCCAGTTTTTATTACTTAGTCTATTAACAACTGGTTAATATAGTCGATTACATGACTTGATTTTTGTGGATGGCTTTATATTTATTGATTTATTTTTATATTGATTTATTTTTACTAAAATTTCACTTTTACGGATTATACGATGTTCTGATCTCTGAGGATGAAATGAGAATCGAGGATATCGTGAATTTTTTTTTCTGTTATTTAGAAAAAATACATTTTGAAGTTCATTTTACGATTCAATACAGATACAATATATGTAATTTATTTACAAAATCAACAAATATATAGTCATCATATATTTTTTTCATTATAGATCAGTATACTTAAATTAATATGTATATTCATACATGAATATCTTTTTACTGTAATACAACAGTATAATATGAAGATAAAAGGCCCACTATATGGTTGCAACGTTAAAAATAGTGTTTTATGGGCCTTTTATCTTCATATACTTACACATATACACATACCTACATACTGTTTATACATACCCATTACACATACGTATATATCTGTATACCCTAAAGTATGTATATACATATACGTACACATACCCACATACTGTTTGTACATACCCATTACGCATACGTATATATATGTATACCCTAAAGTATGAATATACATATACGTACAAATACCCACATACTGTTTATGCATACCCATTACACATACGTATATATCTGTATACCCTAAAGTATGTACATACATATACGTACACATACCCACATACTGTTTATACATACCCATTCATTACACATACGTATATTTCTGTTTACCCTAAAGTATGTATATACATGTACGTACACATACCCACATACTGTATATGCATAAACGTACACATACCCACATACTGTATATACATATACGTGCACATACCCACATAATGTATATACCATACCCATTACACATGCATAAACATCTGTAAACACCAATAATTTTTTAACTATCGTGAATTAAGACTTGGTGCATCGTAAATTGTGGAAGGGGAAAAAACGCGCGCGCGCGAAAAAAAATATCATCAGACACAAAAGCGCGCCAAAGTGTCATTTCCCTCCTCCCGCCGCCGGCAGGACAGACAGGCAGGCAGCCGGAGTTCATGACGTGATGTCTGCTGCTGCTCTCCTCCTCCGTCTGTCCGTCCTAGGAGTCTCAGCCCCAGGACCCACGTCCGTGCCAGGTTGAGCAGGGGAATGACAATTCATGGGACTTCCTCTCTTTTCTCTGAAATGTTATGGCAGTGAATGTTTCATTTTTATAAAAGTAGTCCGCTTATTAGGTTTGAGTCTGGGATCTAAATTCATGGTCCATTTTTTTGTTTCAAATTTAAGTGGAAATGATCATTAAACAGGATGATAGTTGAGCCTACGAACTAAATTCATGGTCAATTTTTTCCCCTCGAAATTCAAGTGGAAATTATCAGTAAACAGAATGATAGTTGAGCCTACGAACTAAATTCATGGCCCATTTTTTCCTCGTAAGTGGAAATGATCATTAAACAGGATGATAGTTGAGCCTACGAACTAAATTCATGGTCAATTTTTTCCCTCGAAATTTAAGTGGAAATGATCAGTAAACAGGATGATAGTTGAGCCTACGAACTAAATTCATGGTCCATTTTTTTTTCTAATTTAAGTGGAAATGATCAGTAAACAGGATGATAGTTGAGCCGGTGAAATAAATTCCTAGTCCATTTTTTCCCTGGGATTTACTGGAAGTTAAATGTTCAATATAAAAGTATTGACGACTGTGTTTATTCTACCACATAACAGCATAATACCATCTTCGTTCGTACGCGTTTCAAATCACGGGCATAACACGTTGGAATTTCATCATTTTAGTGTTCACAGGAAAATAATACTGAGACATCTGTATAATTGCGTATTTTCGGCTTATAAAGTGTTTAATGTCAGGAGAAATGCATTCTTGTTTGGGACCAGTCGACTCTTTGTCTGCGTCTGTTAATTTTAACAAGAGCTAATAACTTTAAAGACAATATATATATATATATATATATATATATATATATATATATATATATATATATATATATATACTATATATCGAGAAAGGTGCTTAAACGGCCAAATTTATTAATTTCAGGATATTTTTGGATCCTATAGGGAAACAAACACTTATTGTAATAGTAAACCGCACGTGACCTTAAGTATAATACGGAAGTATATAAATCAAAGTCAGCATCTATAATTCCCTTGAAGTACATATCTGTATATATATATATATATATATATATATATATATATATATATATATATATATATGCGAATAACACAGGAAGATGATAGGCAGAAATCCAAGAGCTTTCGTCTTTATCAAGAAAAAGTCTGCCTATCATTTTCCTGTGATATTCGCTTATTTAATGAGGTCACGTGCATCTACTTTGATTTTTTAAGCACACACACATATATAAATATATATATATATATATATATATAATATAATATCTATATATATATATATATTTGCTGTGCATAACATGGAATATTCCCTCACATACGTAACAAGGGATCTTACCAATTGAAATCTTACTAATTCATTCAAGAAAGCAGATTTCATACATCAGCGTAGACTTTTATACTTCTATCACTTCATTGTCATCAGTGACTAAGCCATTGTCCTTCATATACCGATCCTTCTCTGACCATTATTCCTTATCGTAATGGCTATCCTGAGCCTTGTTTTGAAACTTACTCACCGTATATATACCATATGTCACGGATTCTACCTCGCCTACGAAACCTGCTGTCCGGTTTAGAAGCCATTCGAGATCGTTTGGCGAACCCGTTTAGGCCAATTAACAAGGGAGTGCTTCGGTCAATGACAGAAATATCCTAATCTCCCCCCTCCCGCCCAGGAATGTAAACTCGTTCAGAACCGTTCGAATTTGGCTTCGTCGGAGCCTTTAGGGATGGGTGTTCGTTCTGATATTGACGCTTCGAATTTCAGATTTAGTATATATGAGATATATAACTGTTTGTTTCTTTCGCAAAACATGATTATGATTTAGAAATGTCTCTAGGCTCCATAAAGGCGGAAATGCAAACCAGTCTCGTCTCACGATCCGAACGCACTTTCGCGCCAAATCGCCGAAGAAGGAGAAGGGAAAAAAGCGCGGGAACCTTCAACCTCCCAAGGCCACCACCGTCAGAAACACCCAACGACCTCCTCCTCGGTCACGTGTCAAGGGAGCCGGCTGAAAGGATGAGAGGAGACGGATGGATGGATGGATGTGAAGCAAGAGATGATAAACAGATGACTTGGCGAATATGAGAGTCGGGGTTATCTGAATTTTCAACTGGGCGATTTTGGATACGACGACTGCAAAGGCTACAGAACTACTCTCGACGTCAATTTATAAAATTATGATAAATATCATTTCCGCTTTGACGATAAACGCACGGATGGCGTCATCAACGACTGAATGCTTTATTTATACGTTATTCTTGCACCCTAGAATTCTGGTGACGACTTCGCCCAAACAGGTTTTGCGAGAATCGGTTGGAAAGTTCCGACACTTCGAGTCATAAGTGTTATACCTACCTCGGGATTCTCTCCGTAGGGGTATAGTGCCATCAGTGCACCGCGTGCAGTACGCTGTATGCATCACTTTCAAGGTTCTTTGCAGCGTCCCTTAGACCCCAAGCTTCAACCCCTTTCATTCCTTTTACTGCACCTCCTTTCCTATTCTTTCTTCCATCTAAAAAAAAAAAATAGTTTCGTCGTGCAATTGCGAGGTCTTCCTCCTGTTACACCTTTGTAACCGTTTTACAGAAAATGTACCTATCAGCGCCGAATGACCTCGTAGGTCCCAGCGCTTGGCCTAAATTGTTTATCTTATCTCCTCCTATCTCGGGATTCAGTCTGTTATAGCGCTAATAAAAATGTTGATTGATTATAATTAAGCTTCATTTTTTTTTCACTGCAGTTTCAGTGTTATTTATTTCTATCAACTTATCTCTCAGTGCTTGTAGGTTTTTAGAAGTGGGATCTTTGTTGTTATTATTAGGTATTATTATTATTATTTATTTTTTTGCTCTATCACAGTCCTCCAATTCGACTGGGTGGTATTTATAGTGTGGGGTTCCGGGTTGCATCCTGCCTCCTTAGGAGTCCATCACTTTTCTAACTATGTGCGCCGTTTCTAGGATCACACTCTTCTGCATGAGTCCTGGAGCTACTTCAGCCTCTAGTTTTTCTATATTCCTTTTCAGGGATCTTGGGATCGTGCCTAGTGCTCCTATGATTATGGGTACGATTTCCACTGGCATATCCCATATCCTTCTTATTTCTATTTTCAGATCTTGATACTTATCCATTTTTCCCTCTCTTTCTCTTCAACTCTGGTGTCCCATGGTATTGCGACATCAATGAGTGACACTTTCTTCTTCTTCTTCTCCTTCTTCTTCTTCTTCCTTCTTCTTCTTCTTCTTCTTCTTCTTCTTCTTCTTCTTCTTCTTCTTATTATTATTATTGATTATTATATTATTATTATTATTATTATTATTATTATTATTATTATTATTATTATTATTCAGGGGTCACTGACAGAAGTAACAGAAGGAAATGAGAAATACTGAAAGAGCTCGTTTATTAGAAAAGATAATTAGCAAAATTATATTAATTATTATATTTACAATAACTAGCTCCATATCTCCTCCTTCCACGTGACGACATTAAATTTTTCAAGACTGACGTTCAGTGATAATAATAATAATAGTAATAATAATAATGGGAAGGTAAATTCACAGTAATGTGCCTGTTTGATTTTGTTTAAAAAACAAACAAACAGATATATTTCTGTGAATTTACTATCCAATTTTATGGACTCATGTGATAATGAGTTTTGTTTTGTTTAATAATAATAATATAATAATAATAATAATAATAATAATAATAATAATAATAATAATGATAATAATAATAAATAAAGGTCTAGTAATGATATATGATCATACGATAGATGAATGATTTATTATACAATATTTAGATATCGAAGATGGGCATAAATAATTTTTTTTACTATTTTCATCCCTCAAATAAGTAAAAAATCTCTCTCTCTCTCTCTATTCTCTTCAAACCTTAATTCTCAGTATCCTCCGTGTAACAAAAATAGTACAAACAAATCATAAGAATAAATGAAAACTTATTCTAGCAAAGAAAAAATTATTTATTTTCATACCCTTGAATCATTTACATTCATAAAAATTAAACACCGGAACTCGATGCATAAAAAAACATTGAAAATAATTTTTATATTTTCTCTACTGTTTTTTTTTTATATAGTTCCCCATCATGGTCATATCGTACTATCAATTTCGAATGGCTGTTTCAATATTATCTAAATCGTTTAAGATCAATCTCTCGAGGAAACTAAAAAATATATATAAAAATAAATAAAAAATAAAAGTTCCACACTAAGTGGATTTCTAACGCGAATAACATACATCTAGAAAGAGTATTTTTTTAGTTTTGTATCATATTTTGCAAAGTATCAACCCGGAAAAGGCAACTACGAGGAAAATGAAGGTATAAAACATATCGGAGTGAACACCTAATAGTAATAAAACAAGAGTGAAAGAGATATCTAAGTGCCCATGTCCCTAGCACAGTCGAATATCTATTCTTTACAGTAGGTATATTTTTATTATTATGTGTGCTAATTCTACGAGAATAATGTGCAATCTGTAATAATAATAATAATAATAATAATAATAATAATAGGTATTTTGGTAGAAGACCCTCTTTTAGGCAAATGCTGTTAAAAAGGATGGCAGAATTAAGCGAGTTGATTTTATATATTGTTTTTTTCTATTTTCCTTACAATAAAATAGAAAAAACAATATATAAAATCAACTCGCTTAATTCTGCCATCCTTTTTAACAGAAGAATAATAATAATAAGACCCTTTTTCGTGCACAGTCGAAGTTTATATCTAATCTTTAACAGTAGTTATAATTTTTAGTTATTATGTGTGCTAATTCCTACTCCATACCATAATAAAAATATTAAAACCCTTTTCGTGCACAGTCGAAGTTTATATCTGATCTTTAATAGTATGTATGTATATTATTATTATTATTATTATTATTATTATTATATTATTATTATTATTATTATTATTATTATTATTATTATTATTATTATGTGGAGCTACTAATTCCTCCTCCATACCACATAAGCCTTAGATTCATACGAGAATAATGTGCAATCCGTAATAATAATAATAATAATAATAATAATAATTATAATAATAATAATAAGACCCTTTTCCTGCGTATAAATCTTTGTACATCGTTGACAAAACACTAGAAGTTCTTAACCTCTACGAAGACCACTACTTCTAATCGTCATCTCCATAACATAGGAGAAACATTCCTTCATTCCCCGTCCCCCTAAACTGAGAACCGCACTAACTATGAAGGAGGAATCTGTGTACGGACACAGAAGACGTCCTCCTCCACCTTCAACGTGAGGTGCCACGTGAGAGGTGTGCCACGGGCACCGCTGCTCCATGGTGTAGTAGTACCCGATTCAGGAGCCACCTGCGGTGGTTGAACCCGGCACGTGATCAGCTCCTAGGGCGGGAAAAGATTTTGGCGGGAACTGGTGGCACGATTATTATTATTATTATTTTATTATTATTATTAGCTTTATTATCCTGTTCGGCAATGGTTAGGTTGTGGTGTGAGTTGGTTGTAGTTACGATTGAGTTATTTTAAGAGATAAAAATAGAGGGTATTATGTAATTTAGACTATATACTATATATTACTTAAATAACAATAATAATAATAATAATCTAAGCAGTATAATAAATTCACCATGGTGCATTTGATTTACCATATATATATATATATATATATACTATATATATATATATATATATATATATTTTGGTAAATCAAATGCACCATGGTGAATTTATTATACTACTTAGATTATTATTATTATTATTTAAGTAATATATAGTACAAGTCTAAATTACACAATATATATATATATATATATTATATATATATATATATATATATATATATATATATATATATATATATACATACATACACAAACATGGTAAATCAAATGTACCATGGTGAATCCATTATACTACTGAGATTATTATTATTATTATTATTATTATTATTATTATTATTATTATTAATTATTATTACAACTTTCAACTGATAATGCAATACGGCATGTGTGCCCAAAAAAATCACGTTTGTAGAATAATACATTCATATACCGTTAAGAAAAACTGTAGGAATTAGATTTGAGATTAGTGATCTCTCTCTCTCTCTCTCTCTCTCTCTCTCTCTCTCTCTCTCTCTCTCTCTCTCTCTCTCTCTACAACAAGGTCCCATATATATGTGTGTGTGTGTGTAACCAAAATTGATCTTATTTTATTTTCAAAACTATATGAAAGTTCTGCTAACCCTTTTTATAACTTTGGTATTCAATCTTACATGACGTGCCTGGAGAAACAGAACGAACCTTATATTAGTATTACATTTAGATGTGATATGAACTGGCTATACATTACATTTGTACACGGATCTACAAACCGGGCTTTGAACCCTTATTAAGCATTGCAGCGAAAAACCTTGAGTGTTTCCGAGTGTCCGGGAGGAACAATCTTGAGTCTAGAGCTCTGTCTAGATTCTCCAGACTCAAGTTTATAGGCTCCTTACCCTTGTTCTTCTTTACTTCGAGGAGAAGGAGATTTGAGGTAACCTAAAATGCTTTGGTACCTCTCGTAGTTTCTACCAATGACGTGATACGACCATCGACAGTATAACTTATCACGCAGAATTCTCTAGAAAAATAATTCCATAGATCGAACATTTGCAGTTCTTATGGCAGTCGATAAGGTCTATAGAGATGTATCTATAGACCTCGACAGTTGACACCAACTGTATAAAACAGTTGAATTGCTTACTGCGCATACTTTAAATCATTACAATTTAACAGCTATCAGGGCTATGGGTTACGATGCTCACAGTAGATACAGTTACGATCCTTGTACTACAAGTTTCAATCAGATAAGGTGATTTGAATAAGAATAATAAGCAAATAATAATAATTGTGATCATAGTTTATCGATGATAAATCGAGTTACATTCATTTTCATATACACCATAACACTACGAACATACAGACAGATCAAGAGGCTGTACACACACACACACACTCGTCAGACTGTCTGTTATAGCCGGGTCAGAGGATACACTCAGTGTGTGTTCTGGTTACCATACAGCTATAGCAGTACGTATAAGGGCGGTGATATCATCATTCGGTCAACGTGAGGTTCCACGTGAGTCGTGTCAAGGTCCAGGAAGACTGTGGTGTTAATGTTATCGCGTGATCAGATTTTTCTTTCTTTCTTTTCCTTTTCGCGCCATAATTTCTGGCGCGAAAGACGTGATTTTGACGTAGGGGATATTTGTACATTTGTTTTATATATTTATTATTATTTCATTATTTTTAGTTTTCCTTTATGCCAGCATTAGCTCTCTAGTCTAGATCATGCTGTAGTTCCTCCGTAAGGATGAGATGAACAGGCAATGAAGTCTTAAGGGATACGGGCTGATATCGGTTGCCTCCTACTGAAAGGAATATTCTGAAAGATGGGTATTTTCCTTCTTCTTCTTCGTATCGTAATCAATGTTAACTGGTTATCTGTTCATTTCCAAATGAGGACTCTTTCACTTAAGGAATCCCTGTCTTATATTCTACGCTAGACATATGTGTGAGTGTTTACGTGTCGCTATAGACATGTGGGTTTGTGTACGGTTATGGATAATGTGTACTTGTGTGTGCGCTCGTGTGTGTGTGCGTGCTGTCAGCTAGAATTGATCTGGTATTTCAGAACCTGATGTGAAGGCACTGCTAAAATTTCTAATTCTGTAATATTTACGATAACATGGTATTCTCAATTTCCCTTTTGCCTAAATTCTCTTATTTCAATTCCATCGTCAACAGTGCGCAATGTGGCTTTCGTTTGTTCTTCTTCTTCTTCTTCTTCTTCTTCTTCTTCTTCTTCTTCTTCTTCTTCTTCAGCTTTTCATGCTGGAATTAATAGACCGATCTGGGCCGTAGCTCTTCCCGCCAAGTTCGTGCACCCATCCAACACCTGTCAGATCTTCCCGGGAAATTGAGGTTCCCGCGTTCAGTTTAAAATCCAGCACCTTCCAGATACCAGGGGAAGATAAGGAATGGATGGCGAGGTATATAGATAAGACGGGCTAATGTCCAAGAATCTACCTTGAATTACAAAAAGAAAGGAATTTATTAATGACCAAGGTATGGGGTGATTTAGATTATGGGGTGGACGATTCAATTATGTCCAATTTCTGGGGTTTGGTCATAGATATCTCAGAGGAGGTTTCTAGTAGACAGATATCTCAGAGGAGGTTTCTAGTAGACATAGATATCTTAGAGGAGGTTTCTAGAAGACATAGATATCTTAGAGTAGGTTTCTAGAAGACATAGATATCTTAGAGTAGGTTTCTAGAAGACTAGAATCTTAGAGGTGTAGTTTCTAGAAATACATAGATATCTTAGAGTGGTTTCTAGAAGACATAGATACCTTAGAGGTAGTTTCTAGAAATACTAGATGTTCTTAGGAGTCGGTTTTCTAGAAGACATAGATATCGCAGAGGTAGAATTTCTAGAAAGACATAGGATATTTCTTGAGTAAGGTTTCTGCATACACAGATATCTTAGGAGGTTTCTAGAAGACATAGATATCTTAGAGGAGGTTTCTAGTAGACATAGATATCTCAGAGGAGTTTTCTAGTAGACATAGATATCCCAGAGGAGGTTTCTAGTAGACATAGATATCTCAGAGGAGGTTTCTAGTAGACATAGATATCTTAGAGTAGGTTTCTAGAAGACATAGATATCCCAGAGGGTGTTTCTAGAGAGATTCGTTTCAGACAACTCACTGGAGAGGCCAGGTAGACTTAGATACGGAAGTTGACACTTGTTGTAGAGATAAACAGTGACTGAAAGGTCCTCATCAGTAGTAACAGGAATTTGACTGATATTATGTTCGTGAGATACCATAAAATCACTCTCCTTTGAACCACTATTATCTAAATAAACACCATATACAATTTTGAGTTACGTTCACCTAATTTGGTGTCGCGTTATCACTTTATTTGTTATTTTTTAGATTAAACAATTCAGTGTTGTTATTTTGTTCTGTGTTTTTATTTTCTCCACAGTTGATTTTTTTTCTTCGTCTATACTCATCCAAGACTCACAAATATGTTAGTTTATTTTAATTTTTTTTCTTTAAAAGAAATCTATTGTGCTGGCGTTGTCTGTCCATCTGCCCTTAGATCTTAAAAAGTACAGAGGCTATAGGCCTGCAAATTGGTATATTGATCATCCACCCTCCAGTCATCAAACATGCCAAATTGCAGCCATCTAGCCTCAGTAGTTTATATTTTATTCAAGGTGAAAGTTAGCCATAATCGTGCTTCTGGCAACGATATAGCCGTGGTTCAAGTTTCACGGGTCACGGCTCACACTAGTGTTATACCGTGACCACCGAAAGATAGGTTTGTTTTGGGTGGCCTTGATTATACGCTGTAGCAGCTGTACAGAAAACTGGATTCTGTGGCAGTCATGACTTAGACCCCTTCCCTGCCGTGAGGGACCAAGATTCGCTGAACAACAGCACCATTATGGAATAAATGTGCTACGCTGTCGAACTTCTCCTAGAACTCCAGAAGTTCAGTGGACGTCTACCCTGAAACAATTCTCCGCGTATTGTGATAATTTACTTTCATTTATATAACTTTATGAATTTGATAATTCATATTTTTCTAGTCTAATAACTGCTTTCTTTGTGTATTTCCTGTTACATTCTATTGCTTCTTTCAAATAAACACCGTCTAATTATACTTATGATAAAATAATAATAATAATATTAATAATAATAGCTGGAAATTGTCTTGTCCACGGCTCTTGTAATTTAAAAAAAACACACATAAACACATTTTATGGAAATCGGTCAGATTGCAATACCAAGAAACTGAGACATCTTAAGACAAAGATTATTAGATATAATGTTTCAACAGAATCAATTTACCTGTAAATTATATACTTTATTTATACGTCACAGATACTCAAGATAGGTAAGACACAAGCTCAGTCACAATGGTGGAGAATATTCGTCATAATAAACAAATGTTACCAAGCTTGTTGAGTTACAACAAGTCTGATGAATAGAATGTAGTCTTAGGAAAGAGAGAGACAGAGAGAGGATTATATAGTTCATTTTCGCTACTTACTTATCACTGGATGTCTTTGAATTTACAATAATATAATGTCAAAACAATTGTTAGATCAAACTGGTGCTACAGCAGGTTTTCCATCTGACAACAATTCTTTCAAATAACTGAAAAGAAAGAGAGAGAAATAGAAAGAGAAATAAAAAGAATATGCCATTGATAGCACCAAAACCGTTAGAGAGAAACGCCGTCGAGGAGGAAAGAAACCACTGCTGCTGAAATTCAATTCAACCTGCTGGGTGGATATCCACCCAAAAATCTTTTATTATAAGCCACTGACAGAAACCATTTCTCCACGGGCAAGTGTGTAAGGCAGTGGAAGAAGCAGAAACCACCTTTCTAGGACGAGAAAGAGAGAGAGAGAGCGTCTCTTTCTCCTCCTCCTGCTTCTTCTTCTTCTTCCTCTTCTTCTCCTCCTCCTTTGGTCTCTCAAAGACGTCAGGGCATGTGTCCTTGAAAAGCGGAAACGAGATAAACGCCAGGCTTCCAGCCATGGTCTAGCGTTTTAGTCTAGTTTTTTCAAGTTTCGCGGCTGAAACCGACTCTATTTTCTTTTTACAAGATGCTCAGTCTACGTCTCGTCGTTGCATATTCGCGCATGCGCAAGCTGAATCGGTTGGAAATGTCAGTAAAGTGGTGTTTGACGTTAAAAAATCCACCTCTCGAGGCTGAAATATCTTTCTCTCCCCTTCCGGGCCTCAACCGAGAAGAGTCCTCACCAGATGGTATGCCATGGCTCAGACAGGTCCTTTCGCCGATGATGCTTTTCGTCGAGTCAGCTAACTCATCTTCGCAAACTTTCGGACGTAGCCTGTGCACTGGTAAAGTTTTACTCTCCTATAAACCGTTAAAAGTATATTCCTACTTAAATAAAAACTCTATCAACAAAACTTCAAGGATATTATAGTGTCAGACTAATATAACGTCGCATCTGTCGTCGAAATGGCCAGGAACAAAAAAAGAAAAAGAAAAAAAAGCGCCCGACGAACGGACTCGACCATTTAAAGGTCCAGCACATTACTCCCCCCACCAGTTTCCAACCCCCCCATAACAACAGTCAACCCTCATTCCTGACCCCCCCTCCCCCTCACCCTATGTGACGCCTCCCTACATCCTCCCAACATACCCCCAAAAATACCAGCGGCTTCTTTTACACTTTCTACGAACTCGTCTTTCCCCTCACCGATGCTTCGTGTTGTAGAATGTTCTAAAAGAAGCGAGAGCCGTTTCTCTGGTTTGTACTGTAAGATATCATAGGCCTAGACTGATCTTTTATCAAATAATGATTGTGGTTTGAAAGTAATTATAATAGCACCCTCAAAATATCCCCCCAAAACACAAGCGCTCCACTGTATGAACGTAGATCAAGTAGGTATACAATCAAGAGCTAATTATGTGGTTTTAACTGCATGGCTCATAGGCCTTGTCATTTTTTAAGATTAGATTATGATTGTGGTTTAATAGTGATTGTAA